>NC_132881.1:27223808-27449284 GCF_030463535.1 Salminus brasiliensis | reverse complement strand
TACACTGGAACCTCTCTCCATTAGCTGTGTTTTTCTAGAAGTAAAGTAAGTCATACTCTTCTCTAAACCACATCTATTTTCTGCCGCAAACAAAAAGGATCTGGACATGCTTTGAGCGGGATGGCAGATGTATTTAGAGAAGAAGGGGTGACAGTCAAAATCCAGTATTTGTTGCCAGTGTTAGCCTAGCATCTGCCTTTATCCACTAGGGGCAAGAAGCACTAACTTTAGACATCAAGCATGTCTTGGCTGATTGTCTTGGGTAATGCACCCATGTTATTTTAGATTTTTTGCCAAAGCATTCTTTTAAGTAGCATCCTATAGTCATTTGGTTCCTTTTTGGATCAGGACACGTGCATTACATTTTCCGCCAAACTATTGCTTCATTATTATTATCACGAGCCGGTCAGTTTTTACTTGCATATATTCCCCTTTCATATTACATTCAAATGAAGCTACATATCTCCAACAGGGACGACCTTCCGTTATCTACAAAGATGGACAAACATACAGACAAAATTTAGGCCTCGAGATAACTGATAGTAATTATTATAGACAACAGTATGTTGCACAGTGAGTCATCAGAGATTTCGGAGTATACCACAGGCTGCTTATATTACTACATTAACCACCTGTAATGACCATATTTTCTAATAGACAGACTTAGAGTTCAATATTTCCAGAATCGATCGATTCATCTGATACATTTTCATGTGAAAAGATTCATAGTGAATCTATGAATGTTCATCAGAAAACATTCATTAAATATGCACATCCTCACAGAGAGCTTCAAACCTGTGTCCAGCTGCCAAAGTGAGCACCACAAAGCACACAAGTGCACGAGGCGGTTCACATGAACCAGCAGGAGAGCCCAGCTTGTGTGTATAATGCAGGCCAGAGGTGGGCGAAGGCTGTGGCGAGAGTGGGAGGGGAAAGCTAAATAAATAAATACCTCACTGTGGCTGGCCTTATGTTGGCAGGCAGCCGGCGGGGTAATTGGTCAGTGGTAATTTGGGCTTCTAGAGCGCAGTATGTGAGAAGACCCTTGAGGACCCCAGGCAGGCTATCTGACACAGTGCCCGGGCCAATGAGGATGTTTTTTTGGAAGCATGGGCTCTATGTATGGAAGTACGAGCTGCTGTGTTTTTCCTGCACATAGCGACAGTATCCACCAAGGTCAAGGCTGTGTTTGTTATTTTATTTACAGATGGACAGTAATTAGAAAAGTGGATCCAACATGTTTAAGGGAAGCCAGCAAGAGAAACAATATAGCCTGCAATGTGTGTGTTTGTGTGTGTATGTGTTAATGTGTGTTTATTTGCATTGGACTTGCCTGCTTCTGTCTCAGCTCAATACATTTTCCTTTACTTTGATCAGACTCATCATACAATACATTAGGGTGCAATACATGCTGCATTCATAGGGTTTGTATACGGGTTTTCTTTACATTCTTATCTGTAACCTCCTACCACTTTTGTCACCCTCCATTCCAGCATCTGCCCCCAGCCCCCTCTTTAGCTGATTGGTTGTCTGGTTGATTCCAAATATATTTTTAGGCTGTTATCCCCCTCCGAAGGGCGGATACGGCCAGTCAGAGAATAGTTATATAGACAGACCCCCACAACAGAGAACAAACATCCTCTTTCGAATGCTCTGTTCGTCTCATGTGTCCTAGAAAGCTTTCCGTAATGTTTGGCCAATTGAGGCTATCATACCTGCAGACTATCCTGGGGACAAGGAGTCTTTTCAAAGGTAAGATTTTCAGACTACTTCAACCTAATCATCTGTGTGATTGTGTTTATATGCATGTTTCTGAAGAACACTGGATCAGTGAGCATGCTAAGAACGTTTTTACCAAGATGAGCAATTACCTCTAGCGTTCCTGCATTGAGAAGCTTTGTGTTTGTGCATTTGTCTACATGGAACCAGCAAGATGACTGACGTCATGGTTCAGAAGTTCTCCTCCCCCTCACCTGCTCATCGTGCCACACCCAACCCAATCGACAGCCAATCACAGAGGAGAAGCATCATCCTGGCAACCAACTACAGGAGCCTGGAAGTCTCACAATGAGACCTGAAGACCCAAATGACAGCCCAAACAAGGAGACCCCAGAGATGGATAAGAAAACCTACACACAAGGACAGACAACCGCAAGAGGACAAAAGTACAGTTAAAGCCTACATGACAACCGAGAAAGAGGGAGGAGCAACAGCATTATTGGGGCGAGGTCCTTCCAAGCCACGCCCTGCTGATTCAGTGTTTCTACACAAGACTGTGTTTGAAAAAATGGGAAAGCCTGCAGTGTGAAGAGCAACGGCCAAGCACGAAGCGGCAGCTGTCTGCAGAGAGTGCAGCAAAGTGTGTGAGTGTGAGGAAGAGGAGCAGTGTGACGAGCGGCCCGAGAAGAGCCGGTGAAACCTCTCTCACCCACTGATCCTGGCAGGCAGCCCAGGAAAGCCTGTCTGCCTCATAAGCTCCTCCTCTCAGAGGAAGCCAAGAAGACAGCTGTTCAGCAGCACTGGGGTCTTCCACAAAGTGGACACACTCGCAATTAGTGCAGGGAGAGAGGTGAAACACACACACACACACACACACACACACACATGTATATATATATATATTATATATTATATATATATATATATATATTATATATATATATATATATTATATATATATATATATATATAAACACTCAGAATAAGGAATATCCAGAAAATAATATATATAACTCATTAGTTAACATTACAGTACAACATATTCTAGGGCCCTAAAAAGCCCTGTGGGACTCAAGATATGCAAAAAACAATCAGCGATAAAAGAATAGTTTTTTGCATTAGAATTAAAAAACGAACATAGTTCATCCAGGTTTTTAACAATTTTTAGGTTCTGTAAATAAGCCCACACCTAGGTTCTCCACTCTTAAAGCTACCTTGTTGTGATATTTAACATATCAGATCAGTTTCACAGGGCCCTAAAAATCGAGTCCTGTGGGGTTCCACATGATATACATAACCAAACAAGTGCCAAACAATTTACAATAGTTTTTGCATTAGGATTAAAAAAATGAATAATAAACATAGGCCATTAGGAATTTACATAACACACTCTTTAAGAAAAGGTGCTTCAAATGGTTATTTGAGAGATGCCATAGCAGAACCACTTTTTCCATAAAGAAACATGTCTGTAAAAGAGATGTATGACTGTAAAGAACTTCACTTCAAGTAAAGGTTGTTTTATACAAAGACAGTGCTTTATGGAACCAAATGCAGTTCTTCTGTGGCATCACTATATAATTAATATAAACGAGGTAGCAAAACATTTCCACATATCATTCAAAATTGATCTGGTTTGATAGCTATAAATAGTTTTTTTTTTTTTTCTGTACAGAAAAATATATTATTATATAATGTTTATGGACCATATGTGTATGTTTCAGCTGAAGGAACAGGGAGTGTTCTCAGCTCAAAGCATTGCTCGTGCAATCACACAGGGGGCCAGAAATGAGCTGGAGAAACTCAGGGCCATATGGGTCTGGCTCTGCCATAATATTGGTGAGCATACACACACGATTACATATGTGAATTTGAACCAACAGGACTGCCTAACTAAACAAATGTTACAACTTGTACATATAGTTTTGTACATAATGCCAGTTTACTATGCCATCCAATATGGTAACATATACACTAATAAAAATATGTGATATTATGGCATGTAGTCATGTGAAAAATTATTTAAAAAAATAATATTTTAAAAGTCTTTATTAAAGCCTTTTAAATATATATTTATGTATTTGAACAAAATTGAAAGATGGAGGTAAAATAAACACATAAAACTCAAACTCATTTGTAAAATGAATAGGACGCCCTATGCCCTAATGGCTGGTACCCCCCCCCCCCCCCCCCCCCCCCCATTAACACTGGCTGAAATAACTTCAGTTAGACATTGTTCCAGATGTCCTGGTCTTGGTCTAGGTGCTCTCTGAAAAACTTGCTCTAATTTTTGTTTGACAGCACCTCCCATTACAGTATGTGTTGTCTCTTTCTAATAGTAGACGCTGTACTTTGTACCTCAGTTATGTCAAGAGCTACCTGTAGATCCTAATAGTGACATTTTGGGATTGCTGGAGACTTCTTTAAGCATTTTGGGGTCTGCTCTTGGACTGAACTTGGTAGGAAGGCCTGACAGTTGTTGCACTTAACATATTTAGCAGACAGTGAAACAGCTGATTTCTAACTGTTCTGAGATATTTTTAAATCCCTTCCCAGACCTGCATCTACAACCTTCTTTCTGAAGGCCTTAGAAAGCTCTTTGGATCTTACCATGGTAATGACACTCATTTTACCATTCAAGAGGAACCAAACTAAATATCTGAGGGTTTAATAAGACAGGCTCCTTCAAAATCCCCTCTAATGAAGTTCTAATCATCTGCAGCTGACGTGCTGCACCTGATTCTAATATTTAAAGTAGTAATAAATGTGGGCGTGCCATATTTTTTTAGTTATTAATTACATTTTACAAAAGATTTTTGAAAGACATTTCTTAAGTTTATGTGTTTAGTTAAATCACCTATATTATAGTAAAGATCAAATGTCCATTTGTTTAAATATATTAAAAAAGGTTTTCATGGGGTATCCTAACATTTTCACATGACTGTAGATTATGGCAATACTTGTTTATTGAAGCTGTTACATTTTCTGTTAACACATACAGTGTAGTAAGCCCACAAGTTTGTAGCAAGCAAATCTACACAGAATACTAATGCATTTGTTTATATCTGCAGAGTATGATTTGGATGGTTACTTGGGCCTTTCTCCAAAACTCTGCACCCCTGAAGAAGTCATCAAGCAGGGACGAGGAGTATGCAGTGGGTTTTCCAGCATCTGCCTAGAGATGTGCAGGTATCCCACACAAATTTAAACAAAAACAAACAACCAAACATGCAATACACACAAGTCCTAGAGACAATTGCTTCTGTGGACTCATTTGGTGTTTTGTGGCACAGGGCTTCAGCTTCAGCTCCACGGAGAGAGTAATATAATATGGTTTATAGTAGGTTTCATACTCAGTAAATCATTCAGTGACCACTTGTGCCCCGCGGATGGTAGGCATTGTCATCCAGTATTAAATCACTTGCTTTAGTTTTCTAACTTGCATTTATGTACATTGGCATGCAAAAGCGAGTGAGCACGCTTGGTCAAAATTTTCCATTTCTGTGAATAGCTAAGCAAGAAAATGATAGGCACGGCGTTAAAGATGACATTAAAGATTATTATAAGATTATAAGAAGAAAAAAATTATAAGCAAGATTACTTTTTATTTCCATATTTTACAGTTTCAAGATAACGAAAAAGGAAAAAAAGCCAGAAATGAAAGTTTGCGCACCCTGCATGGTTAGTACTCCTTTACCCCCTTAGTTTTTAGACACTTTTTGTAGCCAGCTTTCAGTTCATCTTTAATTAAGGCTTGTAGTTCTTTGAGTTTCTCTGGCCATTTTGCATGCACTGCTCTAATAAAGTTTTAATGCTCTTTGAGATTTTTGATGATATGTTTAGATCAGGGGACTGTGAGGGCCATGGCAAAACCTTCAGCCTGTGCCATTTAAAGTTGTCCACTGTGGACTTTGAGGTGTGTTTAGGATCTTTACTGCTGTTGAAACCATTTTTTTTATCTTCCGCTTTTTATTTTTTATTTTTTTACAGATGTTGTGATGTTTAATACCAGTCAAATGTTTCCTTTGCCACTGGCTGCAACACAGGCTTGAGGCATCTATCTATTCCTATATTTAACAGTTGGAGAGGTGTTCTTTTAATAAAATTATGCACCTCATTGAATCAAAAGTATGTTTGTATTTTGACTTCATCAGACCACATGACTTGTTTCCAAAATGTATCCGGCTTGTTTTGGTGATCCGTCGATGAAATTTGATTGAAAAAAATGTTTTCCATTAAAGTGATATTTGTGCAGACATCACTGCACAGTAAAACAGTGCACCACCAATCTGGAGTTTGCTCAGTCTGATAACACTGATATCGGCTACCTGAAAACACCATCTTCTTATAGCCTTCTCCTGCTTTGTGGGCACCAATTATTTTGATTTTCAGAGACCTAGACTGCTAATGGCTATGATTTGATGCTTGGCTAATGAGATCTTGGAAAAAGTTATTTGACTGCTCAAATCTTTTTGGCTGCCCAAACGTTTGCATGGTGCTCTTTCATTCTAAATGGTACAAAACAAAAATCTTACTGCAAATGTTGAAAATAATAATTTATTTTACTATCCTCATAAACCGAATTTTTGACCAGGGGGGCATAAACTTTTGCATGCCACTGTATATGTTACTTTTTTGTAGTTGTGGCTGATGATCTGATCTGAGTTTCCTCCCTCTGCTCTATAGGGAGGTTGGTGTTCAGTGTGAGGAAGTGAGTGGCTATAGCAAGGGCATTGGACACTCGCCTGGACGCAAGTTGGCACAAGGGCGCTCAGACCACAGTTGGAACGCGGTGTGGGTGAAGGGGCAGTGGGGGCTGCTGGATGCCTGTTGGGGGGCTGGCACAGTCAACATGGAAACCAAAACGTTTGTCAAGAGGTTAGAATCCTGGCAGCATTAGTGTTAGTCACACTGAAGTTTCACTTTAAAATTGCCTGTATTTTTTCATATGTTGAGGTATTGTTTGGGGTATGCAGATGTAACGTGTTGGAAAATAACTTCATGGCATATCTATGTCTTAGGTTTGATGATTTCTACTTCCTGACGGATCCGAATGAATTTATCAACTCTCACTTCCCCGATGAACAGCACTGGCAACTGCTGGATACTCCGATCTCAATGGAGACGTTTGAGCTAAGACCCCTAAAGACCTCAGCATTCTACACTCAGGGATTAACCCTTCTGCAACCAACACAATACAAAATAACCACAGGTAACACATCCACACTGTATATTAGAGACACCTACTTTGAACTCAATATTCTTACTAGACACTTTACGAGGTCCAGGGCTCATATGTAGATACGCTGTCTAAAGATGTCTTAAGGCAATATTATGGAAAAAACTTAAAATTTTTAAAAAAATACATAGTTAATGTAGTACACTATATGTCTGAATGTTGTGGACATCCCTACTAATGAATGCATTCAGCTACTTTAAGTTGCACCCATTGATGACACTACTTGACACAGCTTGTCTAGTTCCTGTAGAGAAGTACTGCAAATTGAGCAGATACACACAAACCTATTGCCACCTGGAATGATGGTGCTCCACCCCACACTTTTGGGATGAGTTTGGGATGAGGTGGGGTGGTGATCACCCAACATCCTGACCTTACTAATGCACTTGTCCCTGAATGCTCCAAAATCTGGTAGAAAGCCTTCCTGGGACAGTAGAGACAGTCTCTCTGCCAAAAACAGGATGAACTGATGCCTCTGAAGAACATTCAGAATGTTTAAAGAGCAGGTGTCCTAATACTTTTGCCTATATGGTGTATGGAAATGTTTTTATTTTCAAAAGATGCTATTTGTTCCCCTGTCCATACTGTTCATTTATGGAAATTGTTTTTTATGATGGCACAAAACGTTTGCCCTCCCATTAAAAAAAATATTAGGTGTATTTTAATACTTGGATACAAATCCTTCGCAGACAAAGACTGCCTGAAGTCTAGAACCCATGGACATCACTAAATGCTGCGTTTCCTAACTTGAGTTGCTTTGCCTGGCCGCTACTGCAGCTGCTTTCAGTTTCTGCTTGTTTGTGGGTCTTTCGGCCTTCAGTTTTGTCGTCAGTAAGTGAAAACCCCACTCAATTGGGCTGAGGTCAGCTGACTGACCTGACCATTAAAGACCATTCCATTTCTTTGCATTAGGAAGCTCTTGGGTTGCTTTCACAGTATGTTTTGGATCATTAACCATCTGTACTGTGAAGCACCATCCTCTCCGTTTTGCAGCATTTGACTGAATCTGAGCAGAAAGTATAGCTTTATCCTACCAGTTCTAGCAGAAGTCACACCACCAGTAAACACACCAGCAAATTATACACGTGGAATCAACAGACCTTTTTATCTCCTTAATTCTTCATGTAATAATGAGGGAACAGGTCACACCTGGCCATGACACTGTTATATTATTGCAGGATTGGGAAAAACTGTCCCGCTAGGAAAACTTCAAATGTCTAACTTCCAGTGCATGCCTGGTCTTGTCCTAAGACTCTTACTGGTGTAGTGTGATGTGCCAGGTAGAAAATCTACCCCCAGTCAGGCAGTGGTGTTATCTGCTAAGCTATACCATACCATATATTCCCATCATTGGTTAGGTTCTGACCACAGGACTGCAAGTCATGTGCATTATTTGGGTGGTGGACCATTCTTAACACAGTGACACACACTTGCAATGCAGCTACACACTAAACATGGTGGTATGCAATTGGTACGGATTTATCAGCTGCAGTGGTGTTACTGCTAGCAGTCCACTATACAAAAAAGGGTGGGGAATTCCAGTCCTGGAGCAACAGATTCCTGCTCAGTTTGATAATATTTCTGCACAAGCACACCTAATTTAACTTATCGGCTAATAGCCAGGTCGAGCCGTTGTCAGGTAAATACGAAATTCTACCCCTTACTTTGCCACCCCTGCTTTACTGCGTAAAGTTTCTGACTGCTGATGATGGGCTAGAGCAGGTTTGTGCAGTCATATTCACAAAGAGATGGTGTGACTGCAGGTTTTAATTCTAACCAAGCAAAAACCTGCTACCACTCAGCCTCTTTGTAGGTAAGATTGGGCACCCCTGAGCTACAGAATGGTTAACACAAATGTTATGTGTACCCACAAAGCGAGTCTAAATCCTTGCAGTTGCATGGATTCATGAAAAATGCACAGTCCCAGGCACACAGACACATTGACTATAGAGTGAGGTAATATTTGGCTCCTGTCTTTAGCTCATGCTCCATGGCTCAAGAATAACACATCTGAGAGGCCCAAAATAACTTATTCTTATTCACTGTTTATGAAGTTATTGTGTGCTTAAAAGATTAGGGCGTCTCGGGGGAAAGAGGGCCAGTGTGTTATTGTTACTGAGATTTCCTGAACTGGAGCAAGGGAATACCCTCTGCAGACAGCTCTGCAGCAGACGGATACAAACACACAAACATGGAAATGGCAACGTTAAAAGTGAAATCAGCAACTTCCTTAACGACTCCACAGGTAAAAGTTTGGGCACTCAACCTGATGGTGGGACACGTGTTAATGTATCATAACATTTCTTAATCTTAATGTTTTTTCATAGAAGAGGGGGAAGCAACTGTGTCCATGACCTCATCCAGACCGGTGACCTTTGCCTACGAACTGAGGCAGCGGGACGTCCAGACAGGAGTTCCAGGCCAGAGGGAGGTTGACAGCTCCTGTGGCCTGCTGTCAGTGACCCGTCAAGGAATGAGTCTGCGCCTGCTGCCCCCGGACCCAGGAGACTACGAGCTGAAGCTGTTTGCTCGGGCAGAGGGCGATTCTGGGGCACTGCACTGGGTCTGCACTCTGGAGCTGGAGTGTCCAGCCATCCGGCAGAGTCAGCCACTGCCTGCTAACCCCTACATGAGCTGGGGTTTAATGGCTGGGGCAAGGGCGCTGGGGGTGAAAGGTTGTAGCCTGCCAAATGAAGAGCCTCTGGTAGTGGGTGAGGGAGGAGAGTGTGAAGTAGTTCTGCATACCGCTCGACCACTGATGGTGGTTTGTGAGCTCACACACCACTTGCTTGATCCTGCTTTGGCCAAGCGATGTCTAGCATTGCAAATAGCAGCAGAACGGCTTGTGTGCCACGTGCTGTGCCCCTACAAAGGCTTCTACCGCCTCTCCGTGTTCGTGCGGGATTACAATGATGGAAGCGGGTCCTTTCAAAATGCTGGAAACTTCCTGCTGCACTGTAGGGGTCAAGGAGCCAATCTTGATCAGTTGTACCCCCCTGACCTTGGCCCATGGTGTGGCCCGGGCACGCGCACAGAGGCAGCTGGACTGTCCCACTTCAGTCACCCAGGGGCGTTAGTAAACGCACCTCAGGGGCGCTGCAATATCACCCTTCATCGCACCTCACTGGAGCTGCAGATACATGCAGTCCTCAGCACAGACATGAGTCAGAAGAACCAAGCCACTTCTAAGCAGGGCCTCAAAGAGGCCCTCTTCCCACTCTCACGGTATGTCCTGCTCACGTTCACGGACAGCAAGGTGACCATTAGCGTTTCCGCACCCAGTGCTGGGGTGTATCGCCTGGGCTTGTATGGACGCGTGCCACCTCAGCAGGAATACTCCCCACTGTGTGACTACGTTCTGCGGAGCACCTGCGAAAGATGTGGAGATCCCTTCCCGTGTGTGTATTCGGCGTGGGGGAAAGGGTGCGTGCTGCTGGAGCCACGGTCCGGCCTGCTGGCCCCAAGGAGCTGGACGTGTTTCCGAGTGCGGGTACCAGCAGCGCGGCGAGTAAGTGTGCTGGCAGAGGAGCGAGTGGAGCTAAAGATGAATAAGAGCAGGGTGTGGGAGGGCGAGGTCTACACAGGAAGCATCAGGCAAATCAAACTGACCACTGCTACCTCAGAGTCCAGCGACATGGCTGTTCTCATGACCTTCGACGTCCTCAATCCGGAGAGCGAGCCCTGATAAAGGAGACAGACTTGTAGTGCATTTCAGAGTAGAATCTAGTATTTCATTAACAACATAGTGCACTACATAGGGAGCAAAGGGCCCTTTGGGATTCAGCCAAAGAGAGAGCGTTTAAGTCATCTAGAGAGAGTGCATAGAGAGCTTAATGGACAAAATAACACTCAAAGAAAGCTTTTGTGTTGAACATACTGTCTTGTTTAGCACTGAATATATATTTCTAAGTGTTTTCTCTTGTATCTCACTGATCGTGTATTGTGAAGTAGTGATAGAGCACTTATCAACAGAGCACTTCTTAAATACAGTGACCTCTAACATGAACATTTTAAATTTGTATCTATCTTTTGTGTTGAACATGTACTTTGCGGCTGTCAGAGCTTTTAGATGCACAGACAAATTGGCCCTTAAGATTTGGACTTTACAGGGGAAAGTCTGGAATACACAAATCACAGGCGGGGAAATGGGAATTGCATGACATATTACTGAATTAAAATAAGCATGTTGTTTCATTTTTTAGTAACACACTATTTCCAATACACATTTGACCTAAGCCCAATGATGTCAAACTGGCCCTCTTACAGTGAAATTCCGGTACTCAAAATGTGTTAAAGGTAGCCTAAAAGGCAACATTTATTAATCTATCCTGTCATTGCTATAAATATTAAATAATAAAGTTGTAAATAATGGGCGCCTGCTACATGAGCGTCACAGGGAAAAGGAAAAGTGAGCCGCTGTTAGACTAAATGTTAACCCAGCTACCTGGCTGCAATCTCTTTAGCTAGCTAACTGCACACCACGTTCATTGGACACATATACCTGCTAGGACTAATAAGAAAGGTTATTATAGTCAAGACTGAAATGGATCCCTATTTATGTATTTATGTTATGGCACTAAGGAGTATGCCGGCCCTTTTGCAGACATCGTAAAGTGTCCCACAAAGCCCTCTTAATTCCTAATAAACATCGTAGCCCACTACGGCAGCTGAATGTGGACCAAAATGCATTCCATGAAGATCTCAATGTCTCTACTAACTTTAATTCAGAATTCAGTTCATATGGGTGTGGAGCTTTAAACACGGGTCAGCCACTCCCATGTTTGTTTACTGATGCATATTGAGGAAGTGTCCGAATTCATTTGTGATTTTGGGGCTACTTAGTAGCCTAAATAGTGCCATACTAATGAGGAAGTAAGGATCCATTTCAGTCACAGTTAATATCTTGTTACAGTGGCAGGTTAGGCTAGGCTACACAGCTACTGTGAGCCGGGACAGTGACACAACTCAGCCAATAAAAGTAGAGCTCATCATTTTCCTTTCCACAAGCCCGCCATAAAAGGAAAATCTGCTTCTAGGTATTTTTTCCTCCCAAACAGTCACATATATCTATGTGTCCATAAATGCATAATATGACACTTTTAAAGAAAAGCAACACAAGAACATTAACAAGATCAGTCCGGACTTTTCCGTGCGGATGTATCTGGAATAAAAAATGCAAGTCTGGAATGAGGCCTGGTATCCGACTGGCACTGAGGTCTACTGTAGAAAGCCAGCGGGGACACATAGAACAGGGTATTTTCACATGCTGCAGTCAAAACAAATCGGGCCTCGAAATGAGCTTGGACCACAGATCCCTGCCCACTGAGGAGGAAACAGAGGCCTGCTATGTGTGTGTATGCTGGGTGCTGCCTCTGGGGAGAGGTGAAGTGCTGCTGATATAAGGTGACAGTAATGCAGGGTGTTGTATCTGCAAGTGGAGAAGTGTTTTGGATCGGTGTGTGAGGTGCTGATACTGTGTAATAATGTCTAGGGAATTGTTTGGCACGTGTACACGGACGTACACGAGGGGATGTCAGATCTGATTGCCTTTACATAAAAACGAGAAATGGTGTGTGTGTGTGTGTTTGGATCGGGACCAAGAGTGCGAGCCAGGAAAGGGATGTGTACAGCAGGGCTGAGTGAATATCAGATAAACACACAGCTCTATTACAGCCGACACACACACATGTAACACACATAGTGTAATAAATAGCCTCAGTAATGGCAAGCTCTTGAGGTTTGTGTTGATGCAGGGTTTGGCATTTTCAAAGATGTTATCACCATCTGACAAATCCACTGCTGAGTGTATAAACACAAACATCACCCACACCAGCAAACACCGCGCACTCACAGGAGCACTCCTAATGGCAAGACTTTGCAAAGAACGTTGGGAACCCTCATCTCCCGTCAACAAAAATTAAGAATTGCATCAGCTGAGTTGGCTTATAAATAGTTTAATGAATTATTCATTGTTCATAAATACAACATACAGATTAGAAAAAGCATCAGTCACAGGAGAAAACAAGAGTTACAGTAGTTTTGTGCAAATATTCAATTACTCCAATTTCCATCCGCTTTAGTGAACCCCTTCAAAAGTAAGGAAAGAAAAACAAACAAACATTTTGGCACTTTTCAAGTAGGATGTCCTGAAATCATTTTCAGTTTAAAAAATAACAATAAAAAAATCTCAGAACCCCAAATACTGGGAATTCTGATTCTGAGGTAAAGGCTTAGGGAATTCATTCTACCATATTATTCCTCTCTGGAAGCAAAAAGCTTTAGTAATATCCCACACTCTGCTTGGGCGTGTGTTCAGCTTTGTGCAAACAATACCATGTTGGCAATTTTTTATTTATAGCTTCGGAATTCTTTACCCCAGTCTTGTTCCCTACCAAATATTTTCAGCAGCAATTAAAATCCATTAGCCCTTTAGCTTCTCCTTTCCTGTTCTAATGGGACGTCTTTCAGCACCTTCTGTAACCCGATTTGCCTAAGAAGAGCAAATCAATATTCGGTAAGCATTTTAGTCAAAAGCAGCTCCAAATCTACCCAAAAACACCCTCTCTGATAGGCCCTTCAGGCTTTAGTAATAATCAACAGACTTCAGACTTGTTTGGGGCGGTTAACAGACAGGAGCGAGACGCTTTGGTCGGGAACAAGGTTTCCATATCTACAGCAAGTTTAAGATATTGCTGTAAATATTATTATCATTCCATTAGAGGCCAAAGTGGAACCATTTCTGATTGCAGTCTCAAAAAAAAAAAGTGCTTCGCTTAGAAGGAATGGCCTCGAAAACTCTGCTGCCAATATTCAGCTTGTAGCAAAGTCAAAGGCGAAAATAAACAACTTTAAAATATCCATTTTAGGTCAAACAACAACGAAAACCTCTAATCTAAGATCATTTCTCGTATATAAAAGGCAAATTCTTTCTCTTAGACACCAAACTCTGTTTTAGTCCTCTAACCTCAGCTCCACGGGTACGATGGCCAGGGGGTATCCGGCAGTCAGAAACAGGGACAGCCTGGAGGGCCTCACTGAGGTCCATTCCTTCACAATAAGGAGAACAAGAAGGGCCCCATGGCCAAATGTGAATTCATCCATCTACCTGATAAATAAGCGCCTACCATGGCCACTTACTCCAAGCTTAAGCTTTGCTTTGACACTTGGTTGTCTTTGTCTAGAGTTTTGCTCTGCTGCCCTCCAGTGCCCTCCTGCCAGCCAGCACCCCCTACCCCCGACCCTTCACATATAAAACAAAGACTCTGCTTATCCTTTCACCAACACTGGCGCTCGGCCTCCCGTTCCTCTTGGCCAAGGCACTGCTGTGGCAGCTTCCCCTGAAGCCTCATACACAATTTCAGTTCTTCATCTAGGAGCAGCGTTCGCCCCTAATTGAATCAGTTTTAGTTTTTTTTTTTGCTTTTTAAATTCACAGCCTTATAAAAATACATTTTCCCCTTCTCAAGGTAATTCAATTCTCTTCGGATATGCAAAATAGACGGAATTTTCTCTTTGTAGTACCAGCTTGGTGAAAGGCATTTGTGTTATAAATAGACCTTTAGTAAGACATCTTAACACATGCAGATAGTATGTGCTAAAAAAGTTCCGCTACTTTCAACTACAGATTATATAAGTGTTACATAGCCCTGCACCCTTTAAGGACAGCTGCTTGCTGGGTTGAGCCTGGCTCTGACAATAACACCGCTCTGATAATGTGTGACTGAGGTGCGGTAGGGATTGTGTAACTCCACTCTGAGCAACTGCACAGCATAAGGGCTCTGTCAGTCAGCGGAGTGTGAGCTGGCTCGCCTTTGCTTTTGTAGTTCAGAGTGGACACACATCCTCACAGCGCTCCGTCCTTAACAGGGGCTGTGCTATCTTGGGGCAAGCTGCATTTGCTTGCTAACAAGGTACAAAGTCACAAGTCTCCATGGCGATGGCAGCAAGTTTACCATATTGTGAATCTCCATAGCAACAGTGACAAGTGTGGACAGCGACAGCAACACATCTCTCTAGCATATCAATGACCACGGCAACTGTGACATACTCCTATACTGCATATGGCTTAGTGAGAGAAACGCTAGCCCACACATCGTGCTCACACGTGTACGGAATTCCACTACTATACTTCCTTTTTTAAATACTTGCAGCACAGAGAAGAGCAGCAGTGTCTGAGATTCTTTGGAAGTGCACCCCCCCCTTTCATATCTAACACTTTAGTAGTGCCGTAATCACTTTAGAAGCGTTACACTTTTAGCTTCCTAATACTCGTCTTACAGACGACGCAAGGTCAAATATGAGAGTGTACGTGAGAGAGTGACACTGCTGCTCCCCTGCTGTCTGTATTTATGAGTAAACATGCATAGACAACCGAGACCCCAGGTAAAAGAGCTAAATCTGCCAGCAAAACGGCACGGCACAGATTAGATCCACTCCTACAGGCTCTAATAAACACATATTAATCCCACTTCAGCGAGAGCTGGTTATTATATGACCCTCCCCAGCCCATCAAAGCCTCAGCTAACCCAAGTCGTAGCCTGAGGTAACACAGGCTTTAACAAGACAACTTTCAAGCAGAGTTCATGTAAGTTAGAAGATAAGCCAATCCAATCCCATTGTTACACGTCAGCCCTACAACCACAGGGACTTAGCTTAAGCAATAACAAGGCAGGAAAACATCAGACTCATTCTAACCCGTCTACATCCTGACCTGGCACTGGCTGAAAACCCAGATTTCTTTAACTCTGCGACCATCGGCCCACCATCCCCATCCCTCCCCATTTCCCACCATGAGTGGAATGACTTCTGTGCTTGTGGTCACAGCACCTGCTTTAATGACCACTTCAGAGTGACTCGACGCGGCAGCGTGAGTCAGTGCCGCAGTAGATGAGAGATGATCACCTCGGCTCCACAGCTGGAGTCTACAGACTAATCGAGCATCACATCTGTCTCCCCATCTGCACTCCCTGGTTGTGGACATCAGAGCCTTCTCCTGTTCAAGCAGGTTCAGCCCTGTTGACACAGTCTATTAACATCCACATATGATCCAAGCTCTGATGATTTGGGCACAGGATACTGGAAGTAGAGTGGAACCAGTGACTGCGGTCATCTCTCTAGTGGTGGTATATTAACACTGTATACAGGGGATACCATGGGAGAACCTAAACCTACATCAACATGGTTAAAATTACCTTAAGGGCCTTCCTGGAGTGCTGGTAAGCTGAGTGAAGATCTCTCATCGTTTTGACTGCTGTGGTTTTCCCTGATTTTAAGATAAAGTAACTAACCTTCTTCCCTACTTTAGTGCTTTTATTCTAGCTTTTGACATCATGTGGACAATAAAGTGAACATCTGATTGACTGGACGGCTGCTGGTAATGGTCTTGAAGTGAACCACCCCGCCCCCCAACCCCCTTCCCGACACAACTGGACGGTGGAAAAGTTCTAGTCAAAGAGATCAGTGTAAGCATACAGATCCACCTCTCTGTTGAAGCGCTCTATCTCTTTATTGGCCTCCTGGAGATACTCCTCTATGAACTGATCCATCACTGAATATCCACATGTAAGGAAATAACACAGCCACACTTCTCAAATCCAACAATACAGTGTGTATGTGAACACAGGACAATGAGCTATACTTGAGGTAAAGGATACGAGGATGAAAAGTCTGTTTCTCTCCAAAGAAACTGACAAATTGATTGCCATTATAGAAGTAACCAGGGGGGAGCGGCTCCAGGTGCCTCTTCACCTACAAACAAAAATAAGAGACATTGAGGGTGATTCTCTTTTCAATGCATCTAAGCATTTACAGTAAACTGGGATTAAAAGAGAAAATAAAAAGAATCAACTTTAAACTAAACAATCAAGATAATAAAAGATTAACTAAAATATAATTAAATTAACATATTAAGATTTAATTAGTAAGAGTAAATACGTAAATAAATAAATAACGCCAAAGTGGCATAAACGTAATAAGCCCCGATCACACTGGGTTTTTGCTTTTTCCTTTGCCTCGTCAAATGGTTTGTGTTATGCAATCTGAGTTAATATCTCCTATTTTGAAACTGCAAGTCAGCACTTCCTCCATGTTAAAGTAATAACAATACTAATACAAGTAATAAAAGTACAAGTCTATGAGTTATTTGATCATTGTTATTTGACACATATTCTTTGTGTGTGTGTGTATGTGTGTTTTTGTGCTACTCACATGAATGTTTCTGATCTCCTGTGGTGTAAGAGTCCTCCTGGTCTTCTTGACTTTCTTTGGGACTTTCTGTTGTATGAATGGGCATATCCAGATATTGGAATGTGTCTTACTGATAAGGGTATTTGAATGTACAGAGCAGAGTAATCTGGCAGTGACAGTTATAGTTGTTTTGGCTCTATTTTCCAGCACACAAAAGAAGAAAAAAATCAATGGCATTAAATACCAGAATGAACTGAGCAAAGCATAAAGGAATCACAGCTCTGTTTATGCATATCCCTCCATTTCAAAGAGCCTGAAATAACCTGACTAATTATCCATTTGAAACAAACTGTCATGTTCAATGCTTGGCTGCAAATCATTTGTAATTGATGACTACCTGAAGTGATCTCCAGGCAGTGGGTTTCTTCCCTGGTGATGCCCCTGTCAGGCTCTGCTGTAATGTGGCACACTGTTCAGTGGGCTTTAAAGCCCTTGGTTGAATCTGAGCAGTTAAGATGCTTTTGTATATTTCAACCTGTCAAATCACCAATTAAGACTGGCAACTTAATCCTGCTGGCAAACTGTGGTGACAAAATTGATTATAATTTAACTTCTTAGTCACTGTCTTTTTTTAAATCTAATGTTTGAGTTAGGGTGCTGAAATTTTAAGCAGCATAGTATTTTAGATAATTAATATTAAACAGAACACAATACAATGCGTTATAACATGACAAGAGATGACAGCATATGCTCGGTACCTGACACATTGAACCACTGAGGCACACACTGCTCACTCTCCTCTCTTGCCTCCTGGAGGGTATTTCACACAGCAGATTTCCTCACTTTAGCCATTTATCTTGAGCCAATCCAACAAGAGAAGAGCTAAGGGACATTCCTACTGAACAGTTCTCACATTTGGGCTTTGTATCCCTTTTTCACAAGTTAACACAGTTCCCTGAGATGTTAATGAAATGTGACAAAATACCACAAGGATGAAGCTCCAAGAGCATCCCTTTCACCCTGTCTAAACAGCCATGTTTGAGTGCCTGTTCTTTTAAAATGATGAGTCACTGTCCTTTTTTCGTAACTTCTCTCCCCCAGCTACATAAATTCTCTCTCTCTCTCTCTCTCTCTCTCCCGTTTAGTGGTTACGGTACAAAAAATAAAAACAAAACATTGGTGACATTTTTTACTAATAGCTGCGTTCTGAAGCTATACCTTTGCAAAGGTAGTGAATGGAGCTACTCTTATAAGACGGAACGTGACACAGGAACCAAATCCGAAAAGAATGTTTAATGGTCAGATTTGTCTGATATAATAATAATAATAATAATAATAATATAATATGTCCCATGCCGAACCATTCTGCTTTCCGAAATACCCGCTAGCAGAATCTTCAGTTGAGTTGACCACCAGCCAAGTGGCCGATAGTTGGTGAGGGAAGCTTTCTGAAGGTGTTGCAGCCCCAATCAGCACTATCAGTTATATCTGAAAATATAATCCAAAATGACAAACAACTGCCACTGCTCAGCTGTGTATGTGTATAGATAAAAAATACCTGTCTTGAACACTGCCTGAGCCACTCCTTCAGGCCTTCCTGGGTGAGCCCCACACCATGGATTAGCAGGTAGCAGGTGTGTGCAGAATTAGGGCTATGGGTGGACCACTGATCAAGGGCCACAGTCACACTCCCACTGACAGAGTTACAGCTCACCTCCATCAACCTGTTAGTGTCTGTTTACAGGAATGTACATGTACACACACACACACACACACACACACACACTAGTTATAATCACAAACAAATACAAAGTTTGTATATGACATGGTGGCATGGTTACAAGAATCTTAAAAACAGGGGCGTGCTTTACACAGCTATGTCCAGCACAGCACACATCCCACTCTCACTACTTCTCTCACCACAATACCAACTCCCAACAGCACTTTACACACAAGCAGGAATTTAAACCAGGATAAAAACAACTGAAATAATGCACTGTAATACAAATTAAATCGCCACAAGGGTCTGACAGACACTGCACTAAATCAAAGGAGAGACCAAAAATCATAAGTGCTTAAAAACTAAAACACAGATGATTTATGGTTATAACTGGGCATTCCAGATGGTGTTAAGACTTTATGAGCTCCTGTCAGGTGCAAACAAATGGACTACACTGTCCAGGGTGCTTTCTATGGTGCTCAAACTCAGAAACAAACTATTAAAATCAACTCATGTTAAATTAATTCATCCAAACCACTCAAAACAGCCGTTCAAACCTCTGCATTCTACTCACTCTCTCCATGCACCTATGCCACAGAAGGTCACAAGGACAAATAAAGGACAGGCTTAAAGACCTTGCCAAAAAACAACTGAGAAAAATGAGTGGAAACAGAGGAGAACTGAGATGAGTGGAGCAGGCCACACCACTGAGACTTTTAGAGGTGAAGGTCCTACCGTTCAGACGTAGCCCAGAGGGCTCCTGCCTACCACTTCCCAAAGGCAAGTCATTCATTTATCACACACAGAGGTTTAAAACAGACAAAGCAACAGCAAGAGGCATCCTGCTGTTGGGTAATACATGTTAGGAAATGTATGAAGTGCAGCTGAATGCAAAACATATTGTTGATTAGAAAACACACTCCTGCATATGTTAATGCACAATTGCTAGGTATGTGTTGTACACCGTTTCATGTAATATAATTACAAAATGTGGCCTGTACGAGAGTAGGAAAAATTGTAAAGTCATGTGTACAGTCATCTTTTTTTACATTTTTAAACATATGGACATTTGATCTTCATGATCTTCATTTGATCTTCTTACCAATACTGAGAGATAGAGGCAGTATGACTAAATAAATAAAGTATAAAAATGTAAATAACAAAAATGCTATTTTTCCTGTGAGAACAATTTACTCACTCACATTTATCTCTACTTAAACTGCCTAAAATTATTATTAGGTGAACCTCAGATACAGATGACTAGAACATCATTAGAGAGGATTTTGGAGGAGCCTAGCTGCGTTTCAGTTGAGTACGAGACACTAATATTATATGGTATAGTCTATATTCAAATCATATTAGCGCAGGTTTGGCAAGTTGGCACACAAAACATCAACATACATATATGTTTTCTACTAACAGTAAATGATACAGATTTGCTAACCATACATCATTGCATGTTTTTCAGAGTTGTTATCTGCCTTTTTCCCTTAATTTTCTAAACGCGAGTAGCTCCTGCCTTTCTATTTCGCATTGCATTGTGGGATAATAGTGTCCATCACAACCACACTCGAATCCCATCCGATTCAGAGTATGAATCATGGATATTTGAGTATACTCAACCTGGACACTTATCCTTATTACATACTACATACTTAACATTATCCATTAATATGCAATTGGGACACATCACCTGTCTTATTTAAACCTCAGGCATTTCATTTGTTTTGTACAAACTTAAAATTTAATTTTAGTTATATTACCCCATCAGTACAAATAGTTTTCTATACAGTAAGTAAAGCGGTACAGCACATAGATGACATTTTGGGAGTAAAGAAAGATGGAACTGTAGCACTTTACCAGAGAACAGCACTTTCCCACTGATGTGATAGATGTTTCCTGTGTAGGGGCTACCTCTGAGAGACGACTTTAGTCCTGGGGATGAAGGAATGGGGAGTAAGGGAGAGGAAAAAAAAGAAAAAAGGGAAAGAGAGAGAGATAGAGAGACAGAGAAGCCAGAGTTACACCGCATAGAAGGATCAGCTTTCATCACTCTGCTTGGTATCTTCAGCAGATCGCTGAGCAGCATGTTCGCACAGTACTGTGGCACGCTGCTAACACCTTCGAGTCAGATTACGCCATCTTCATTTTCTATTACCAACCTGGATGAAAGAATTTCTCACAAATACACACACACTCACCTTTGCAGCGTTGCAGGAATAGGGCTCTCTCTAGAGGACGACTGAACTGCAAATAGTGTTGAGACATGGAGACAGATCCGCAACCAGACACAAATCTGCCCTCCCACCTACATCAGGACATGCATTACAGCATTATTATGGCACACATATTCATGCATTCACATACAGTCTCTCTCTATACATAACTATCTCACAAAAAAAGAAGGGGACTAAGGGCTCACCAGCCAGGGTAGAGCAGGTATCGGGCTCTGATCATCTGAGGGTGGGAGAAACTGCTATCACTCAGAATCAGACGCATATCTTCTGTTCTGTAATACAAACATCAGAAACCAACAAACCAAAGCATTAATCACTATAACATCTTAAATACCGCTGCTTCTATGCTGATATCTAACTGTATACAGCAGACATAAAAAAAGGTTATTATTGTGCATTTGAGGGGATATGAGTTATTTGTGTGCAAATGGACTTGCTGACCTGGTCACAGCTCCTCTCTCAGCTAGGATGAACGCAGCATTGGGGTTGGCTGAATGGATCAGCTGCTGCATGTGTTTCAGTTGAGGGTGGTTTTGCTCCGTGGTTAGACCAGTGAATACCACATTATTGACAGCTCCTGTAGTGCATACACAAATAATATAACACAAATGCTGCATACCTAACTGTACATATTGTCACAGCCATGCAAAACCCTCTCCAAAAACTTTACAGGACAAGCAAACATATTCTTTCAATGGAAGTCAATGTAAAAAGATTTTAGTCCAGGTCAGCTTAAAGCATTTCTATTGGTCCATTTATCATGGACGTTTGAAACAATGTAAAGAACAACTGCCAGATTCACAAGGTTGAAAAACTGAAGAGATGCAAAAGGTATAATGTGAACATCTTACCATGACTGCACTGTTCCAATAGTTTGGGGAAAAAAAGCCTAGGAAGAAACATGGGTACATAATACACTCAGGCATTCATTTCTGTAACAGCATGATGGTGCACTAATGATGCATTATCTTATAGGAGAAAAGGACCTTACCTGTGTTCCATAAAGGAAGTTAGAGGATTGACACAGGCTGTGACAGCACCCACACTCACTCTGCTCTGAACCTTCTGGTCCGGGTGAGATACGATAGCTTGGACAACATCCAACACATCAGTGTACCTATACCATATACAAACATTAGCACCATATAACACTCTACAAATGAATCTTTATTATAAACTGTGCATTCACACATCTTACCCAGGTGTAAGTAGTAGCACTCTTGGTGTACTGAAATGTGTCTCACTCAGTTTGGTTACAAGGTTGCTCAGGAACCGCTGGAGATGTGGCACACAGAGATCTTTTGAATCCTGGTTAGGGTAGTAAACTTCCCATCTGTCATATAAATCAACATATTCAAATCAGTTCCTATGAAAGCACCTCACTTGCTATATGTGCTGGCATGATGGCTAATAAGCATTTGCACTCACCTGCCACAATCCTGATTCACCTCAACCAGGAAATCACACAGACTCTCTTTAAAACTGCCTGCCAAGCCTGAAATGATGGTAACGACAACCTACACATACACACAAATACAAACATTAATCAAAAACACAATGCTAACATGACCTTTTATATGCCTACAAGGCCATATGCATATATGAGCATGTTATTCAGCTGGCTGACCTTTCTCTCTGACTCAGAAGAAGTTGGTTTAGGGTGGGCGTTTGGGAAGAGAGCTGCTAGGTGGTCACTGCAGACAGACTCCTCACAAACACTGCTGCTGACAGTAAAATGCTTCAGGAATCTGGAGAGCAAAAAACACACACACACACACACACCCCATCAATACTGCTGAGACTCAACATGGAAGCGCTGTACCCTGCAATTGGCCACTGGGTAAGCGTGTGCTACCTGTCCAACTCCGGCAGCTCTGGATAAGCGGTTCTCAGAGCTGCTCTGGGGGTTGCTGGGGATGAACCATGTGGCTCATGAAGCTTTAGTAATCTGGAGTACCTGCCGGGATCAGCAGAAGCACAGACATACACACACACACACACACACACACACAAGCAAGCTCTGTCAATGCTGAGGATCAAACAATGAAACAAGAACACAATGCAGTGCTATAGCATTGTGCTAATACTGGTGCATGTGTAGGTCTGACTGACTCACATGTTTTTCTGGTCCAGGCTCAGCTGGTCTTGGTCCACATGCTGCACCCAGAGCCCAGAATCAGGCTTATTCCAAATCTGCAGGACCTGAGATACAAGCACTTTTTATTGTAAAAACAAAAGCACTAAATGGTTCATTCCAAGCCACTGCAGATAAAACAACACAAAAATCAGGCTGATCATGTCTATGTGTTTACCTGTGAGTAAAAGCTTTTATATCCCTTGGTTCTGGGCGTCAGAGTGATAGCCAAGCAGCAATCAGCGCTATGCAGAGGAAAAGGGAGGTGGGGTAGCAGAGAGCTCTCATATTCTATGAACAGCACTGCTGTAGCAGAGATAGATTCCTGCAAAACATCGACATTCACACTGCAGTTGGAACATGCACTTTTTCTATCAGACAGTATTTGTGTCTGTAGTTCTCCTTAGAAGACTGGAGGTTGAGTAACATCACTCTTCATAAATCAATTGTATATGCTATCAATAACATATGGTTATATATGTTATATGTAGTATGTAAGGTTAGAGATGTCACTGACCCCATCACAAACTTTGATGGTGCTGATGTGGTTCTTGGAGAGGGTGATGGTACCGTAACGCGCATGGACAAACAGTAAACCCTCAGAGAAAAACACCAGCTTCCCTAGAACACAAAGTCACAAAAATAAACACAAACATATGAACCCACCTACAACCTCCCTGCAAACACATGAAGCACAGTAATAAATACCTTCCTCAGGTGTGGAAAGAAGACTGCTGGAGAACACATGGGCTGGGTCTTTTGTCGTTAGAGGAATGCCTAAACATGTGCCGTTCTCTTCCTATTCTCTCACACATATACAGACAAAAGGGAGAGATACAAAAGCCAGAGAAAAACAGATGATGAAAAAAGTGCACCCATTAATCAAACTTTGTGTTAAAATAACTATCCCAGCTTATTTCACCTTCAGCAGATGCAGAGCCTGCTCAGACAATCTCACATCAGACTCATCCACCTACATCCACAAGAGGAGAAACAGTCAGTCAATCAAATAATCCTCAATGTTGGGTAGTGCATACTTAAATATAAACAACACACCTAGTTTAACTGTTACATTTGCTAATAATCCATTTAAGTACCAGAAATTAGAGAAATTAGATATGAAAATAACACACATGGGCTAAATGCAAGGAATTCTCTGTCCTCTTTTATCACGAGCTCCTTGCTGCTTGAAGCAGATGGAAAATTCGGCATTGCATGTAGTAAACAGGTACCATGACAGCTCCTATTCCAGTAATAATGCAAGTTATTCTTGCCTTGCACACGCAAAGTATGTCCTTACTCTTTCCGATAGGGAATGTAATCGGATACAGGTGTAATTGGATACTGATTTCGCTATTAGCTGGATTATTAACGGATTAAACTGTTGCATGTAAATGTGGCTAGTGTGATGCCGACTAGCGCCGACCAGAGCTGGGTTCCCCGCACTTTCCTCTGACTGTGTTGGTTTCCCAATGACTTTCAATAGACGGCGGTTCGAAAAAAGAGGTGGTGGCTGATTGCGCATGTGTTGGTGGAGGCATGTTTTAGTCCTTACATTGCCAGTGTCAGGAGCACTGCATGTGATAGGGGGAGAGTACTAACGAGTAGGTTGGATTATTGGCCATCTAAAATTGGGGAGGAAAATATGGTAAAGAGGGCAATACCCACAGCTAATTGTATAGCTGGAACAGATTTGTCCTTAATAATTTCCCATAACTTTATTATTAGAAATAATGAGAAGAGGTCAGATGAGAAGCCAGTATCTCTATTACCAAGGATATCAGTCCATTATGTTACGCACAAGACATCTGAATTACAATTTTTATTAGAGTGCTGTGCACATCCTAAATGCCTTGCACTGATGTGTAGACATGCACATTATAGCCTATGTAATAGCCTCATTAGCTCTATGTAAACAGCTTGTACATTCTGCATATGTACTGACACTCAATCATTATCCTGTGTTTCTGTGCTTGTTTTTAATGTCTCCTCAAAATCAATATGGGTAAGAAGGTCAATATAGATAGTTTGTATTATTGTATCTGTGTTAAGTATGTGTGTTAAGTTAGTGGTGTGAAAATGCCAGTCATTGCTCCGCAATGTCTGTCAGTCAATGGCCATATAACAAGCAATATGTGAGAGAGAAAGTGAAAACACCGTACCAGCCAGCACATATGGCGTGGGACTGAAGATGTAAGCACAGTGAAGCAGCTGTCTGTGGAAAGAGCTCCATCTGCAGAACAAGACACACATTACACATATAAGACAATATGCTATGCAGTCATTTTTCCCCCACTAACGTTCTTTTATGACTATCCCAGAATTTTTTTACTGTGTAAGCTTTTACTGTTTAAGCATATGGTAATTAACAGTAAATAGATTTTTTGGATACATTTCAAAATAATTAAAGTTTGAGATGACACTGCAAACAGCATTTAGATTTGCTAATAACTAAGCAGCCAAATACTACTGCCCGTTTTAAGGCTCTAAGGATTGAAGGATTCTTTCTGTTTCATAGTTTAATAATACAACTTTAGGTGAAAATTTATTGTAGCCATTTGGCATATTTTGTTGAATAAGGTTTTATTGATATCAGTTTAAGCATAATAGAATATCTCTGCCATGACTGATGGACATAAAAACCTACTGCAACAAAACGATACTTTCATACTATTACAACAGCTTGGTTTAAGACAATACAGTCATATCTGTGCCAGAAAACAGTACAAAAGTATTCATATATCTGTCCCAGAAACATCTACAGATCTACAGTCAGTCTGTCTAAACAAGGACATGCAGTGTCACTGTAAAGCACCGAAAGCTATTTGAGTACTAACAATGCTCCCTAGTGGACAAACACCCTGCATGATGTGAGTGAGTGATTGAGTTCAGTTGCATGAGGTGCCTTACATCTAAAAAGAAAAAGTTTAATCAGTGACAGTGACTGTAAGCTTGCCAGGTCCTGATGTTAGCAAACAGCTAGTATCAATACCAGGAGAACCTACTGAGGTGTTTCTTCTTCTGTGTATAGCATTTGAAAAAAATTACTGCTGCCAAAATTGCACTGCCCTGAAACTATGCAGCAGACGTGTAAAGGCTTTGGTAATTAAGTGATTATTAGGGTAAAATCTCACCCCTGTCCTGAATGTAGATGCTAGACTCCAGGAAAGACTCAGAGAAAACTACAGATCCAAGGTTACTTCCCCCCCACTGGAGATCTGGAATATCATAAACCACCATGGAAGCCTAAGGAAGATAATGGAAAGTGCTAATACACATTAGCAACACAGATACAGTTTTAAAACGTAGCATGGTTAACAAATATAAGCATATTTATAGAAAGACTGAAAGACAAAGTTAGAACAGAATTATATACACTTACAGTTTTGATCAAAAAGCGACTGTGCTCATCGCTGAGAGGTATAACTCTAGAACAAGAAGGGGGAAACAGGACTTTTTAAAAAGAGTAATCATAAAAATAATTAGGGATACACAATGATATCAGAATCATATCAGTATCAGCAGATATTTGCTGAAATAATGACTGGCATTGAGCAAATATTTAGATTAGTCAAATATGTAAATAAATATATAGATTAATTGTACTCTGGTATAGAAAACACAATTAGGCAACTCTGTGCTATAACACAATTTCTTATGCAGAATACAAATCCAGTCCTAATTACTCTAGTTTATAAATGTTTCTGTATCAATCATGGCAAATATAAAATACTGGCATGAACAAAAAAAAATACTGGCATCTGCCCACAGTCATGTGCTGTGAAAACCCACCTGCCCTCATTGTTCACAGCTTGGATGCTGAACACAGCTTTGGACCTGGATTACAGCATAAAGCATGAAGATTTAGCACAGTTTTCTTAATACAAGCTGTGTAAATTAGTAATTATCACAGGCAACTAATCAATTGCTAATTGCTAACTAAAAATAGACATTTAAGCAATAAAATGCATGTATAAGTGAGAGAGACTGAAAGAGAAAGACCTGAGGGCATTCCTGTACTGAAGCAAACCAAATGTGTCCAAGGCCAGATGAAATGTCTGCTCCGCAACATCCTTTGCCTAAGAAATAAACAACATCATGTAAGACTGTATTTTGCAGTTATTACTTACACACACAGCTTTAACTATCTTATATCTGATTTTGGTTCACAGGTGATCTTTACTGATAGATTACTACAGAGTAGACAGTGTATTAAAACAGGGGTTACAACTCAATGGTATATTGTGATGCTGTAAACAAAGTGATATATTGCAATTTTTTTATCAAATAGTGTAAAAACACACCATCATATACATAAACTCTGAGTAAAAAAATTCACTGAACTGGAAAAAAAAAAAATCACTGAACTGACAGCAGCAAAAGTCCAAATGTGCTCAAATGTACAAATGTGTTTAAGTCATTGTCCTGCTACTCAGCAAATTTAGGTGGTGCACACAAGATTAAAACTGCACCTTGCTAGCACTGGAATTGATTGAGAAGCATTTTATTCCTGCCAGCACAGCCTGAATTGCAGCTGTGTAGATCTGAGAAAGCAGCCTGCAAAGAAGAAAAAACAACATACACACACATAAAGCGTTTTAGCTGCAATTACATCAAACTTATACCAAAATACACACATTTACATTGCATTGCCTTTGCACTTACAGAAGCTCGGTCTTCATCTGCCTGGTGTTATCTTGCGCTGAAAGAGAGAAGGAAATGCAGTTTACATCTTTGCACTGTATGTCTCTTGAAATAATAAGGCTGGAAGGCTTTACTGCAGTGGTGAGGAACTCCAGTGTTGGAGAACGTAAGTCCTGCACAGCTGGATGATTTTTCTGATCAAACACAACTGTCTCAGTTTAGCCATTAATTGTGAGCTTTGGTGTGGTTGGTGTGTCAGAGCAGAGAAATCAGCAAAATGCACTGAACTCTGGCCAACAGTTCCCCACTCCTGATTTACTGACCTGCTCACTCCATAAACTCACCTAGGTAGGGGACATGCGTGCTGCCAAAGAAATAGGTTCTTGCACAGGCCAGTGGGCCCTTAGGAGCCACACATTGAAGTAGCTGAAAAAAGATAGTAAAAAAAGAAAACTGTTCATTTTGTCACTATGTCAATGCTTTTGCATTGTGCTGTTGCTCTTGTGTATGTGTGTCTTCTTACCATGTGTTTAGCAGAGCCCCCATGAGGTCCTGTGTTTCGGACTTGGTGTCCCTCGGAGGGAAAGGTAAAGCAGTAGTTGTCCAGATCTTCTTTGGAGGAGTGATTCCCAAACAACACGAATGGCTGTCGGCTTTTACTACAGAGAGATACAATTTCATGAGTCTACATTCTTCACACAGACTGACAAAAAATGATCAGAGAAAATGAGGTCTAGGCCAACTAGAATGTTTATTATTACCTGTTATCTGTAATATTACTGGAAATAAGACCATGGGAGTAATATGTTCTGAATGGCTACATAAAAGAAGATGAAAAGAAAAGAGAAGAAATAAAAGTGAGAACACTATAACCCTTCAATAACCTTCAATTTAGAGATAGCCCGTAAGTGTGTGTATAACAATTAATGCAAATGTGTACCTCAGCAGTCTGAGCCTCAGACAACTCCAGCATGGACAGTGCAGTCTCTATGTCCATACTGGAGAACAAGCAGCTCCACTGCCTCTCAAATGTTAACAAATCCTGTAAAAGAGAACCACATTGATATGAAACCCTTTGTGTGTTATTTTTTAGATTCCTAGCATAATAAAGCAATGATGTTTACCTCACTAAGCAGACAGTCAAAAGATACTGGGTCCAGTCTTGTATAAGTCTGCCAGAGCTGCTCACTCACATCGACCAGCTAAAATGATTACACATCATGCGTTAGACTGTATAAAAAACAGTAACCACTGATGTGTGATTTCTGCACAGATACCAGAAACGTCCCCTGTAATGCCATACCTTATATTTCATGGTGAAAAACCCTCCAGCCCCGATTCCTTCCAGAGCAAAAGCTTGAATAATGGGCCACTTCTCCAACATGAACACATCAAACTTTTGAACATGGCCTAAAGACAACAATATTCAAAACAACATCAACAACAGCAGGAAAAAAATAATCAGTTCATTTCCATGCATGAATGTTTGGGCTTACTATGAGAGCTGTAGGGGATTCCAATACAAGTACAGTCCTCAACCATGGACACAAAGCTGGAGATTTTATATTCTTCGGCTGCTTCCTCATCCTCATACTGAAAGAGGGAAAGAATGGTAAGAACATTCATCTCAACTCGTGCCTTGAATATTAGATGTATATGCACATTCTACTTATACACTGCATAGGACAAGTGGCAAACACTCAAAGGTACCTCAAGCTGTGTGTGAAATTGCTCACTCATTTTTATAATCACTCTCCCCTATATTCAAAACGTTCCACTGAATCAACACTGTATAAAGAGCCGCTATCATGGTGCCTCAGTAACTAAGCAACCAAAGTGCGTTTGCATAAACAAGCTTCAGGTGCTTAGCATAAATGTGGTTGACCTTGCAAACAAAAAGTAACTGAACACTTTCAAATTACCCAGATTTCTGCATTGATTGCTAATAAAATATGATCTGGATGTAATCACAATTTTGGACAAACACAAACTAGACTAAAGATTTACTGTTCAAGTCTTTCAGCAAGCTTACTGAGAAAATATCCACAGTACAGGCTAGAAAAAGTAAGTGAACTGTTAATGACTTCTCCGAGAGCTAATTGGCAAAAGGTTCAATTAAGAAGGTGGGATTGGAAGTGTGGGTGAATTGTGCATGCATCTGAGATCCATAATTGATGACAATCAGACAAAATTGTATTAGTAATAGATGCAGATATTAGATGCAGATAATCTTGGTAATTTTAAAGAGCTCACTTCATGCACTACAAGTGGTCTTCAACCCTGCTTCTGGAGAGCTTCCTTCCTGCAGACGCTGGATACAACCCTTACTCACCCCACCTTATCCAACTAATTACTGCCTTCAGAAGTCCTTGATTGGCTTAATAGGGTGTGATTGATTTGGGCTGGAGTTGAAACCTGCAGGAAGGTCTCAAAGGTCTTCAGGAGGAGGGCTGGAGACCACATAGTGCACTATATATTAAATTGAACACTTCAGATACACTTTCAGTCCTGCTTGTAAATTACCTCTGCCTCAGTCATGCAGTGCAGGCGGAGATTCCTCCAGTGGGAAACATAGGGCAGCAGGTAGCTGTAATTCACTGGGTTACAGTACAGGTGCACACTCTCTGCCTTTATCAGGATGATCACGTCTGTGGAAAAGCACAGCAGGGTTCATAGTATAATAGCAGGGTACAAAGTTATAGCACAGAAGCTATCAGAAATCACTTCCTCTACAGGGTCACTGGCAAAAATAAATGATACCTCAGACGCAGTTAGAATTATACATCCAATGTTTAAAAAAACAACATGCACACATTCCAGGACTTTTTTAATTATATTGACAAATAAACATCTTAAAATGACGTACAAAGACAAATCTATTATCTTATATGGTCACCCATGTCTCTTGCTGTAGTTTTAATACAATTATTGAGTAGTACTAACCACTGCATACAAGAAACATTCCACAAGACCTGTCTGATGTTTTGGAGATGCTCTGACCTTCCTGTCGTCTAGCCACCACAATTTGGCTCCTGTCTAAGTGGATCAGGTTCTAATGCTTGCCTATTTTTCCTGCTTTTAACACATCACCTTCAAGAACAGACTGTTCACTTGGTGACTAATATACCCCACCCTTGACAGGAGCCACTGTAGATAAAGATAATCAATGTTTTTTGTCCTTTGGGAGGTCTGAAATTCCACCCTGACCCATATCTAAGGCACTATTTGGAGTCACACCAGAAAATGCAGTCCACGACTCCACTATATAGTGTTGGGAGGTTGTAAACAGAAACGAATACAAGTAATGTCAGTTCTACAATGAACTGAACAATGTGTTTAATTTGCATCTGTTTTACTTACTTATCATTTATTTTCCAGTGCATAAGCCTGGCAGTCTGAATATGATATTATATAACTCAAAATCGTGGGAAAGTCCTTAGTGGCATGCCTTCAAAATTGTTTTCTTTTTTGTTCTATGGCAGACAATGAAACTGCCTTTGGGGAAAAACACCAGAACTGGGAGCCATTATGTTCACATTTCAGTAGAGACAAGCCACCAGTGTTTACAAACCTAGAGTTAAGTTAATAATAAAGTGTGGCTCAAGAGTTGGGTTTACCATCCAGCATCTCTTCAGGGAAGTCTTCAGGGATCTGCTCCTGGTTGTGTTTATACAAACCGAAGAAGAGGTAGCTGGCCAGCTCACTGCAGCCCTCATTATATCGGCTGTCAATGCCTAAAAAAAACCCACAGTAATAAACATAGGTAAACAATAAACAAACCAAGATTAAGGTTATTTAGAACAACTGAATTGCTTGCATTCACTTCTAAAAACATTTAAATATGGGCATTTGAAATATAGACGGACTGGACATTTTATAAACTTGCTAATAGCTGAAATCACTGAAAGTCAACAGGTTTTATAACCATGGAGTAATAGGTCGAACTCACCTAGCGAGCAGAGGATACCATCTGGAGCCGTGTTGCCATCATCCTTCAGCAGAGCCTGGACTTGTCTCAGACGTGAGCAGCTGCAAGCATAGCATATTTCATCTTTTCCTTAATACTGCACAGCCAACAATGTGACAATATACCATAGAGACTGATCAGTTGGAAAAAATCATGTTTTTTGGCGAAAAAGTGAACGAATTTAAAACCGAAATAACAGATGTTGTAGCATGCAATATGAACCCTTGTGTATTTGCTCACTATAGATTAAACCAGGTCATATGTTAAGGTGGTCCTATCTTTACAAGCATAACCTCAAGACTGTTTCAAAAACCTGATGCAAGCTAAATGTTTGTTATAGTACCCACCAGTTCATTGTTTGGCTAATAACTGCTGTACACCATGTCGGTTAGTGAGACCTGTCTTTAAAAGTAGACTATAATACTGAATCTTTTGCTAATTTATTTAGTAACATAGACTTTAGTTGGTGTAAGGGGTGTAATGCCTTCTCTGAAAATGGTCTTAGTCCAACTTAGCAATTAAAGGAATTATGACAATGTATCCTTTATTCCAGGTTACACTGATCAACTATTTTATTAAGTCGCTGTCTTTACTTGTTTATGTAGCTTTTTGATAGATTTCTGAATCAAATAAATTAGGAACATGTCTTGGTTGACTGGCTGCAATCGTTGTAAGTGATCATTTGTGTTAGTTTTTTTTTTTCTTTTTCTCAGTATTATGTGAGAATTGAGATTTCTTGCTCCTGGACTCCCCTTATAGTCAGGAAGTGTAATTCACCCGTTGAGCCACAGCTAAAGAACATGCATTTCTAAAAGAGCTAACAGACACAGAATTGGCACTGAACGTGAAAGAAGCACGTGGACTGGTGCAGTAGAGTAATATTACAAGACTTATATATATAATCTTGTAATTTTACACAATTTCAGGCTCTGGTTACACATTCATACTGTTGCTTTAGGACCATGATCTGTTGATGCATCCAGACACTGGACATTAAGAGTTTTCCCCCAACCTAATACATCTTACCATCTTCATTACTGTATTCATTATTGATTAAATGGATTAGGTGTAAACGAATTGGGCTACGCCACATAGGGCTGGAGATTAACTGGCCGCTATATTACAATACTGACATAACCTGATACTGCTTTCCAGTTTTGGCAAACGTTTTAGTGATGTATTTAACAGACATTGAACATTATATAATATTACTAGCTATATTTATTTTGTGATCTGGCAGTTAACTGCAAGGCATGTCACTTGACAGATGCTCTAGATTACTTTGAACTTACAGTCTTGAATCCATACAGGATGCATAACCAAAATGTTCTCTTTCTTGAACTTTGCTTGTACCGGTGTTCTTAGAAAGGTCTCACAATAATAATAATAATAATAATAATAATAATAACAACAATAGGTATTAACCCTGAATATCACATGAAACAATGTACTTGGAAAATTGTAGTTAATATTGAAAAGAATTAGGTTTTGCAATCATTCCCCACTCTAGTCACCTTTCTAAGAACAAAAGCCTGGACAGTAAGAGAAATATTCCTCAGTATTAATATGGCCTGTATCTGAACAGCCTATCCAGAGGCTAACCCGGCCCATTTTACCAAGTCAAATAACGTTATTAGCTGCATTAGCTCTACTAGCTATTTCATGTGTTATATTACTGCCTTCTGCTCCAGTAACTCGAGGCCCTGGTGATTTAAGTGACTTAATTATTTAGACACCCATCCAGCAACAGTTCAATCATGCAATACAAAATGGCCATGAGCACAGTGATGGTTACTGTAGAATAACATCTCCCTCGACAAGACGAAACACGCCCAGTCGAGATTTAAGCTTTACTGTTAGCTAAAAGGTTAAAGAAACCTATACAGGGTGCATTCACAAGCAGCCTGACAATTATTCTGCATATTTTGTCTCTATGTATCTATATGTTATAGCCCGGCTAACCGACTGCTTGGCATATAAACCGCCCAGGCACTGACGGCAATGGCTGACGGTAGCTAGCATTAGCTAGCTAGCTAACAGCCCGGCTAGCGTTACAGTCTCGCTACCCCAACAACCGTCATCTCACTCGAAACAAAACAGGTCGCTGGAGTGAGAAGGAATCCCCGCCAACCGAAACGGCTGGATACTGTATTCACCTGACTGCCGAGCCGACCAAAGAAGACCCTCCGCTTGTTCTATTTATACCAGCCATATTGGCGACACTGGCATTAGAAAGTGAGGTTTGAACAGAATATATGCCGTTATTTCTCAGCCCAGCATATCCCCATAGTCAACAGTCGCAGCTGGAGAAGAGTAACGCAGCCAAGAGAGCATAGTAACCGACCGTACCATTTCTTAAAAAGGGGGTTCCTGCAGTGAGCCACGGGCATTTTTTTTTTGTTGCAAAACATGTAGCTGTATATATTGGGAGAAACATGATGATATCCGAGTTATTTAGCTAGTATGTAAGACAAATTATTTCCTATTCGAATGTAATCAGTGCCAAAAACGAGCTTCTATGAGGGTCTTTGCTCCATTGCCCCCGCCACCAAAGTGGCGTATGCCTTCGGGCAGTGGCTAACGCAATCCTCCAACAATGCCTTATTTTACAGCTGTAACCGGAGAAGCGAGCGATGTTCAACTTTTTACTTGCAGATTTTAACGCAAGACAGTGGATAAGCACTGTGGTGTTTTGGAAAATACGTTAAAGACTGCACACTGAAATTTGTACAGGTTTTGAAAAACATAACTTCTGCAGTAACTCCAGCCCCTCTCCCCAGTGCAGATGTCTGCACATTCCACAGCTGCTGATGGCTTAAAGATTATGATCTCCTTATAAAAATGTAGGCATGAGTTTCCATAGTCTGTTATGTCTTATATGTCTTATATCTATCTTTGATAAGAACATGTTTATTTCTGTTACCTAAGATATTAAGGATTAACTAAGATATTAAGGACATTAAGGATGCTTCATTGTCTGGTTTATGGACTGCGAGGACTGGTTATGAAGCTGTTTATGAAATTAATTAAGAAGTGCAAAATGGAAGAGGAACTTCATACATGTGAAGCTGGCTAGATAAGGGCGTCTAGATTTGTTTGCTGATCTGTCTTCACATCACTGCCAAGCACATGGACACAGCCAACCTTACAGATTGACTTTCCCAATATTTGACCAGTGTGGGTGGTACTTCAGAAAGCAGCCTTGTTTGTTTGTTTTTTGTTTTTGTTTGTTTAACTGAAAGGTCTGTGTTAAAAAACAACTTCCACATCCAACATCCACAAGCAAAACTGCTACACTCCCTATTGACCTGTCAATAATAAAAATGTTATTTAAAAAAGTTATTAAAAATGTCATTAAAAATGATCAAAAGAACATTTGATCATAACGCTAATAATTGTCTGCACTAAATTCTGTTGCCCTCCCTGAATCTCTCTTTACAGCATCCACCCTATAAATATTGATGCATTCACCTTAAATATCTGTAGATTGATCATTCCTCAGTTGCAAAGAAAATCCTATACAGAACAGTAATTTCATATCCTAAAGCACCTGGCTCTCATTTGCAGCCCATGACAGAGGGGTGATGTTGAGGGGGAGGCGGGGGGGTGTAGCCTTGGGGACCATTTGTCATGAATACACTAAGCCATGGGATGAGGATGAAAATGTGACTGACTCATCTAGAACTCATTTAAGAACCAGTTTTATAAAGCCAGTGCCAGCTCAGAACTGGTTGACATAAAGTAACCAAACCAAATTGCAGAAAATATGCAGCAATTTTTTTTATGCATCCTTGCTTGATTTGAGCTATCTGACAATTATGATCAGAAGCTTTTAATAATTCATAGCTAATGGTTTGTTTAATAATTTTCACAACTACACAAAATGGAATTAAGACATAACAAATTTTTGGGAGAAGGACCACACCCTGAACTCCTCCTGGTCCTCAAGCCCCTTATATACCCCCACTTCTCAGTTCAATGCTGCATTGGAAAAACGTTGCACCCGCCTTCATCCCTTTCTTCCATCACTCACTAGACCAGTCCGGTTTCACACGTGGACCACAGGAAAACCGAAGCAGACTCCAAGTCAAAATTATTCTTATTGGTCTTATTGGAGTCACCCTCTCCTCCCATCTCAGGGTGTGGTCCGCACTAGCAAAAAAGTGTTCTATGTAGAGCTGAAAATGTTGTTCCTAGAGACTTTCCTTTTATACGAAGAACCAAGTACACAAGCAAAAAACCATTAAAGAATTGAAGTGGTTTTTCAGTTCTAGTGGGTCTTTTCACTAAAGAACTATTTAAGAATCCTTTACCTAAGGGTTCAGCAGACATATTTTATAATAACCTGTTGCAACACAAGTGTGGAATATCCTGGATAGAGAAGTAGCACTGAGAGGACGTCACTAATGTTTGTATGTATAAACATTTATTTTGAATGGACGTGCACAGTATTGCATAACAGCAAGTACAAAGGAAATACCCAAGGATGATTGCATAATGCAATTATGTTTCTAAAAAAATCAGCAATGAGATCCTCTTACATCAGTTAACATCAGTTAATGAAGAAAATGTGCAATAGTACGAGAAACGAAGAAAAACGAAGAGAAGCTACTGCTTATATGAGATTACAATATAGTTACGCTGCAGAGTATGTCAAATGTTTTAGGTAACACAATGATAACAAATCATAACAAAAATTTTATGACATGCTACTGGGTCATAGTGCTGGTGATCCAGGTGTTGTAGTGAGAAATTATAGTGTAGAGACCAGGCTTCTTGGTGGAACCACAACTCTTTCCTCCATTTGAAGTTATTCCCACAACAATGCCATTGTAGAGCAGGGGGCCACCAGAGTCACCCTGTTAAAGAGGAATAGTAGAGGGAAGAGAGAAAGAGTAATCAGTATCCATTACAGTATATACATAGTATGCATACAAGTGCTAAACACTGTAAACACAATTGTCAAAAAGGAATTCCACCAAAAGCAAGATTATTCTCTTTATGCATCACCTAGCATAGTCAAAGTGTTTCTCACGCAATGTTTTTGCTGTTACGGTGCTTAGTAAAATGTTGTGGTGTAACAGATCACAAATTATCTGCCACAGATTGCCCCCATGGCTCAGGTTGCACATGAACTGCAGATTAATTGCCAGCATTTAACCATACCAGTGTGGGATACAGTTTTACTGCAGCTGTTACTTTTTACAGTAATAATTTGCTCAGTCTGGCAGAGCTGCATTGAACAAGAGCCAGAAAGCAACACACCGAGAACAGCCACACATCTGCAATGGCATCACTCTGGTGTGTGATTGGAGAGCAGAGGTATATTAGTGGGAGGAGTGGGAGTCTTCAAGTGGGTCAACCTCAGAATGATGGACTCCACTATTATCTTTAACGTGGAACGAAATAAAATTTTTAAAAAAACAGCGCAAGAGAGAGGTAATCACTCAACCCAACCACTAAATCACAAACAGGCTGTGTCAAAATAAAAGTCACTAATACAAACAAACAAAAATGACTGTCAAAATAAAAGTCACTAATACAAATGAAGCAGAATCATAAAATGCTTGCAAACAGAAACTCTTGTCTTCTTCTTTTTTTTTTTTTTTTTTGCTGATCCAAATAAGGATCTGATCTGTGCGTTTTGTGTTCTGTTACACCATTAGTAGCTAACATGTAAGGAGTAATTAATGGTAGCATTTTTTGGTAGCTGTTTTAGGCTGTGCTGCATATGTAGCAGTGGATTTGGTCTTTGATTCTCATACTACTCTACAGTACTGAATGTCGTTTTTATTCACAGAAAACGTTTGTATGCATTGTTGTTGTAAAGAAAACAACTAAACATATTAAATTTTGGAGGAATTCCTATTTAAGACTAGGAAGTCAAACCCACATCACAGGTGTCCATGCGTGGTTTGGAAGAACAGAACATGTTTTTTGTGAAGGCTACGCCATAAGAGTTACAGCGCCATCTGGGCAAAATGGAAACGGTCAGCTCCTGCAGTTTGTCTGGTCGGAGGCCCCTGTTGTTTGAGCCCCATCCAGCGGTGTCCACATCAGCATTTGTGTCGGGGTCATTCCCACCTGCTTGCTGGAACTTCACTGGCTTTACCGCAACAGTCTCTGTGACTGGCTGATTTAGCTGCCAACATAATTCAACCATGACATTCAATATACAGTGCAATGTATAGCTTTAGAGTTGCCCTCCCCCTCAATTATACAGTTTGCATACTTTACCTTGACCAAAACAATGTCATTGTCATAGTTCTTGGAGTTGAAATCAGGGTGTTTATAGTAGGCAGCAATGTCAAAGGTTTGTTTGGTGTCCTCTGCTTCAGATAGGGAATGAGCACCTAATACCACCTTAAAGCCTGTGCTGTAGTAGCAAAGAAATGATGCATATTAAACGTATGGCATGCATTTTGAATTTACCTGCTTTACCATGCATTTTTGAAAAACCTATTAACATTTACATTTACATTTATGGCATTTAGCAGACGCTCTTATCCAGAGCGACTTACAAGGGTACTCGTATTACAGAGGTGGGCCAATGTAGTGTTAAGAGTCTTGCCCAGGGACTCTTATTGGTGTAGCGCAGCATAGTCACCCAGAACGGGAATCGAACCCTGGTCTCCCACATGGTGTTGTTGTAACGCAATGGTAGGTGGTGGTGTTATCTGTTGCGCCACACCAACCACCATTGCACTATTAAGAGTGCAATATGAAACCAAAACAGGTAAAGCAGCTTCATAAAGCAAAGATAATAGATAGAAATTCTAAGGCTTGTCCCAGTTCTTCATTATTGAACTTACTCATCCTGGAAGCAGTGCGCAGCACTCATGAGCCACTCGCTGGAGATCAGAAATCCACCACAGTAGTGTTTGCCTTCCAGCTGCAGCGAGGCCATGTAGGGGCGAGAGTGTGCTGGAGCCTCTTTGCCTCCTGTGATGCAATCACCTTCTCAGAGGAACAAAGAAGCATGTCATTTTAAATGTTGAACAAAAGAGAGAAACACAAAATATACAGAACATATGGTGCCGTCTATGGACAAACGTATTGGGACACCTGCTTAATTGTTGTATCCTCTTAAATCAAGGGTATTAAAAATGTTTATTCTGCCATTATTGGAGCAACTGTGTCTACTGTCCAGGGAAGGCCTTCTACCAGATTTTGACTGCATTCAACGACAAGAGCTTTAGTTAGGTCAGGATGTTGGATAATCATCCCCCTCCTTTTTGTCAAAATATTGGACGGAGCTCCATCATTCCAGAGAACATAGTTCCACTGCTCCACAGCTCAGTGCTGCAGTTGGGGAGAAGCTTTAAGCCCTTAGCCTGGCATTGGGCATGGTGCTAAGAAGTTCATGTGTATCTGCTCCAGAGAGTCCTATTCTATTGCCAGTACCTCTGCTCAGACAAGCTGTGTGTGTACATTTGCATTCGTCAGCAATAGGTGCAACAAACGTAGGTAAATGCATTCATTAAAATGGGTATCCACAAACATTTGAACATATAGTGAAGAATGAAAGTCTTCAATTTGCTAGTTCCAGTTATTACAGTATTAAAGAACACATAAGGTGCATCCAATAAAAGCATTTGTAAACGGTGATGCACACTTCACACTAGCTTTCTGCAAGGTACATGTTCCAGCTCTGTTCCTATGACCTCTATTACAGAATGTCTAGCATGACATAATTTAGTATTTAATACGTTCTTAACAGTATTGCATGCCTATACTATATTATAGGAGGAATATGTTGACCTTGGCCGTCCCAGATTGTTAACAGAATTGTGTAATCTCAAAAAAAAGTTATTAACCAAACTCTAAACTCACTATGTCCAGATTTTAAGAAAACATGTATTCATGTATTCATGTGTAATGTCCAAGTAGTACTCACCAGGTAGTAGTGATGCATAGAGTAAAGCTGAGGTAAAGATCACCCAAAGATAATCCATGATGAACAGCTTAACCTGCTTCCTCCCTACTTTGGAGACCCAAGACCTTCGCCTTATATAGGCGGGTTCTGGGGCTGCGGCTGTGTGTAGGTGCAGAGGTCTACATTTACTGGAAAATTTGAATTTCTTGTAAACCAATCCTTTTCTCCTCCCACATCAAGAAGATGGTGAGCAGAGGCTTACCCTCGATCAGATTTCTCCTGCCACACCCCCATCACCCCTATCTGTTCCAGTTTACTCATCCAGATGTTTTCAGTACTCTTGACACCTATTATTTAATGCCAAAGTTGAAAACCAATCACTTACATAACACACAAAAACCACGCACACATACAGAGACAGTTCTTTGGGCCAGTGTCAACATGTTCTTGTAGCAGCTGTGTAGAAACCGTCCGTTATCTAGATTACCAAGTATTTAGGGGATGAGTTTTAGCATGTTTACAACTTTGATTTCCATGTTTCACTTCAACAATCTCACAACAACCTCACTGGAGGAGATGTGACTGTGTTGTAACAGACAGTAAAAGGTTCTAGAGACGAATCTGCCTGAAGATCTCACTATTAGTTGTAGAAATTCAGAATTTCACCGGAGCATTTCTAAGTTGCAGAGCTTTGTGTCGTTCCATTGTCAGTCCAGTGACTGATGCTTTAGTTTATTTTTATACAGCTAAAAAAAATCATCAAAATCATGGGTGCATGGGGCATGGACAGCAATGCTGCTGGCTGGACAAAACTTTAAGAAAGCAACTTCAAACTTGGAGTGGGTACATTACATGGTTGCAACACTTCATTTGAATAACCTGAATGCATGCTTTAAAAAAGATCTGAAGGAAGCAGGGCAGGGCTGGAAGTTGTTTTTGTCCCCACCTGCTGGGCCAGCCTTAGTGTCAGCCTCTGTTAGCAGAACACACTACTTCTCCCAGCACAAATAGTCCTGACCTGAACACACTGCACCCCATAGTTTCTCAGCATTGCAGCTGGGCCTAAGACAGGACTTAAACCAAGTCATAGGTGAAAGGTGCGAGTATGGGCATGTCACCTTCCTGTAGACAAGGTGGTAAAGACGAGAGCTAATGGAATTACGACAGCTTTACCTATATTCACACTGTTTGTAAATGGTGATAATCTATTTTATCCCCCAGTATAAAAAAAGAAAGGTGTGCGAGGTACAATACTGGCCTTTTAAACCCCTGACTGTGGCTTTAGAGGAATTGTTCAGTTCCCTTTTCCTAAACCAAGGTTATGTGACAAAACATGTGTTAAGTGTTTTTCCCACTAAAACTACAAGACTAGTGTAGCTGATCTCTTTTAATTATATATAGTTTTTGTGTCAGTCTAAAATGCTGTCTTTAAACGCAGACTGAAGACCCATCTCTTCAGAGAATACTTGGGCGAATAGTAGAGTGGTCACCCTATTGACTTGGGTTTAGTAGTGTCTTAACTTGGAGGTATCTTTGAATTTTAGCCTTTTCAAACTAGCTGAGGTTTTTCTTGGGTAGATAGCAAAGCACTTTTGTAAGTCGCTCTGAATAAGAGTGTCTGCTAAAGGTCTTAAATGTAAATGTAAATGTAAAACATCCAATCAACTACAGAGGTAAATGTCAGACACCAAACACGTCCTGGCTGATTGACTATGTCTGGGATAAATTACAAATTAAATAAACAAATAGAACAGAGTGTATTTTGTGTCGTTATGGTGCTATTTTGCAGGACAATCCTTTCAGGTTTACACTAGCATGACAGATTGCAGATCAGTTTTGTTAGCTATGGGTGCTGAGGGGTCAATGTATGTGGCTTTAGATTTCTTACGTTGGGATTCTAAGAATGTGAGCTATGATTTGGCACCATTGGTCAGATGACAGATTTAGTAATTGATGCATGTCACCAACTATAATTAGAAAATGACAACTGAATCAAATTTCCAAGCTTTTATTTAATCTCACTCACAGGGAGCAGAAATGTAGATTACATAGGACTGTATAGATGCGAGCTAAAGGCAGTGTGAAGGGAGCAGTTGCCTCCTGTGCTGCACTGCAAAGACACAGTCCTCGTTTCTCTGCTGGATGTGTGGTGTTTTGCTCCTGTTGTGCTTCGTGTGCTCGGTTTAACCCTGTTTCTGCGCTCTCATATTAAAGCCAGTGATCTTACTGCATACATTTCCTGCTGACTGATGTAAAAACAACAACACGGCAGCACCAACGAGTCTGCAGTCATTCTCCAGCTTTTACTGGAGTTTCTGTTCCACCTTAAATAGAGCAGAACTTACAGGATGCAGAAAGTAACTGCGGCGCTGATTTAAGGTGGAATTTCGCTTCATGCGAGAAGCGCGTGACAAACGTTTAGTGTTGTTTATTTCTTTTAAATGATCATTTCAGACACTTTATATCAGTCAGTGTGAAACTATGAATGACTATTGAGGTTTTATTTCTATTTAAAGAGAAAGATAAAAACTTTGATGTCGTTGATGTCCTGATTCAGCGTTGGTCAAAGAGGGTGTGAGCTTTGATTGACACACGTCTGCCTAGAACACACAAACAGCGCCACGCCCACACAAACAGCGCCACGCCCACACAAACAGCACCACGCCCACACGAACAGCGCCACGCCCACACGAACAGCACCATGCCCACACGAACAGCGCCACGCCCACATGAACAGCGCCACGCCCACACGAACAGCGCCACGCCCATTGGCCTCCTTTTCAATTTAACCAGCCTTGTTCAGGGCCTCCGTTTGCTTCTCGGGTTTGAAAGCAGTTGGGACGTGTAAGTGCAGGGTAAGAGGCAGATAATCTTCTCTCTGTAGTGGATTATGCTGTTATATTGAGCTACAGGTGTTTTAATGTACATTGGTTTTAAAAGCTCTGTTTTTAAAAACTGTTTTAAGCTCAGCTCCAGCGCTAACATTGCAGACTCCGGCGTAGCTAGCCGACGGCTTTTCTCACTGACTATTAGCTAACTAACTAACTACCTAGCCAGCTAACTAATAATCTGTATTTTTCAGAGGAAGAAACTTTGATTGTTTGCGAACAGCAAACAGTGTTTAAGTAGTTAATACAGGCTGTAAAACGTTGTGTCTTTTCTCTGGTATTGTGGATTTGTAGCTAGTGATTTTATGACTAGATTGCTAAATTGTGAGTTTAATTTACACAGAAGCCTCATCCTGTTATGTCTGATGTGTGCAGTTATTTTTAATGATGTGATGTGTTGGTAAATTCAGTGTGATGAACTATCCATGAGTTTTTGCTTACTTTGAGTTCAGTGTGAAGATATAAGGGAGTTTAATTCGAGAGAGGGATTCGAGTGTTCAGCTAAGAATCTGACCAGATCTGACTCGTTGGCCTGTCTCAAAGTGAACCGATTCGCGAACCGATTCGCGAACCGATTCGCGAACCGATTCGCGAACCGAACTTCTGAGTGCTAGCTTACACATTGGTGATGGGAATGTTTTTTCTTTTTTCTTTTGTTCTTTATTATTTTATTTTGTTCTGTGTGCTGTGAATCAACTGAAAATAAAGTATTAAAATAGTATTTCACAATCTTCCTGGCTTTTTTCAACTCATGGAATTATGGTGCCTAGGATGAGGATGGTGTGTGTAGAGTATGAAACTTTGACTGTGTGGTCAAAATCAGTGGAAAGAGACTTGTTTTAGGACATTTAGTTTACTTTTTTTGTTGCTTTTTCCTGTTGTACACATTTCTTACTAAATTTTATTTTCAAACCAAAGTTAATTGCTGATTGCAAAGCCCTACTCTCTAATTTATTTAATAAGGAAGACCTCATTTCACCATCTCTGCAATAATCAGATCAATTTATTGGTTTTCTAATTAATGAACCGCTAATGTATTAGAGCGCAAAGTAAATTTATTTCAGTTCTGTGTTAATTCGGTTCAGTCCAGGAAATATAGAATATTTAGAGAAGTGTTGTATTTTCTCCACAAAATATAATGTTGGTCTCCAGCAGCATGAGGGCTTCTGTATTAGGGTAAATCATTCTAGTACTGAAACAACCCAAGTGTGCATCTCAACAGTTACTTTCTTTTCCACTAATTAAACCCCATTCTGTCTTTCTTTTTCTCTTTCCAGTATGAATGAGCCTGGTAACCTTCCTTGGGAAACTTGTTTTTGGAGAAAAGAACAGCAGCATCCAGAACTGCTCCATTGTCCTGGACCTACATCCCCCCCCCCCTGTTTAAGACACTTGAATCCTTTATCCAGACCGCAGTGTGGAGTGAGGAGAAACCAGAGATCTAAGATAATCAAGTGAGACCGTGACTATTGAATTTATTCACATTTATGTACAGTGTGGACACGCTCTGTTGTTCATTGATATGACATATCTCATGTTTATCATGTTTAAAATACAGACAGCACAGTACATGGGAGCTAGTTACAGTTGACAGTTTAGAGTAGATGAGATGGATAGGAGTGTTGTAGTTGTGGTTCACAGTAGGTCAGAGTAATGAATCCTCTCACGGTCCAGTGTCACCCCACTATCTTAATCACGATCCCTCCGCTCAACAAACTCAAATCACCTCCTTCCCCCAGAACGAAGCTCACCATCCTCATTTATGGAATGCCCTCACTGACCATCTGAGGGCCTCACAGACGAGTTTTAAAAAAGGACTGGAAACATTTCTTTTTGACATTTCATTCATTAACTTAAACTCATTTATTTTCTAGTGATGCTTTTAGCCATGCTTTTACATTGAAACACTTTGAAATTTGTTTCAAGTGTAGAAATTATATTACAGTTTCCATGAGCAGGCAGAAGAAGCTGCTGTGATTTACCTAAACAGTCACTGGATGATTTCTGAGCAGCTTAAAAAAGGAAAAGTTAAAAAACTAAGAGACGGACACTTTGCAACGTTGTTGAACCCATAGAGCGTGTACTTGCCGTACGTTCTGATGTAGGTAAAGACAGAACGTCTGGTTCCTACCACCAGGTTCCATATGCATATGTACTGATTATAGGAACTCTAAAGTCAGAGTTCGGTAATAAGAAGCTGTGCCAATGTTTTCAGAAAGGAAAAATAAGAGGAAGAGGGCTTTTATACTGACTGCAGTGACTGATCATACACTAGAAACTGCTGCTCATTTTAACATCAAGAATGTCCTCTTCAGTTCCAGCTGGATTATGATGACTAAAACAGAATCCATTAGAGGCTGCAGGGAGGGGATATGCAAACGTGGTTACATTTATTTCATTTTTAAGAAATTTGCCACCTAATCTCAATTCTAGGCTAATGAATGAATATTCAGTGTTTAATCATTTTTTCACTCAGAAATTTGATCTAACTTTAAAGCTGCTTTTTGATTTGGGAATTTTAGAGACTGGAGGAGGTGCCTGGTTTTGCAGCACCATTGAAGAACTGTCATTCAGGATTTTATTCTGGTGATAATCCTGCATCACATGGTATCATTGGTTTTGTAAAAGGCTTTCATTCTTGCTGGTTTTATATAATTGATAAACGTTGCAGCCACTCTCCAGCAAACCACCAGTGTCCTAAATGTGCCTGAAAACAGTCAAACGCTCCCAGGACCATTCACACCACTTGCTCTCAGATAGAAGGACTAAAACAGTTCCTGACTATCTAAACAGTCTTCGTGTCCATAAGTGAACACAAACTGGTTTAAAAACACAATCTAATGATTGACTGTCCGAGATGTGTGCATGTGTAGAATTGCCCCACTCAAATATGTCTGTTGCCTGAGGTCAAGAACAAAAACCTTAAAACTTTAAAAACATAAAAAATGGTTTTAAGAAACAGTCAGCGGCCTTTTTTAGTGGCAGAATCTGTATTTCAGAAGGTTTTAATTTGGTCCTATTAAATGTTTGGATCAGTAATCTAGAGGACAGTGAAGTGCTGAATGATGTATTCAAAAATAGAAAAATTAAGAAACATCAGATTGTAATTTTCTTTTGCTCTGAGGTTTAAAAAAATAAGTGTGCATATTATGTGAAGATAATTGTGTAAATTGTGCTGCTTTCCTAACCAATATTCAGCATAATGTTTTATTGTCCACATAATTGTCTACTGCATTGAGGAAACGGCTGATTTCTAGTTGATTTCAGGAACTACAGGACTTATGTATTTTACGCTCTACTACTTTACTGCATATAAAATGCAGTAAAATATAAATGAGTTCAAAACAGCAGGCAATGTAAAGGATTGTGGTGTTTTAAATAAAGGTTCTGAAAATTGGTGTTTTTTTTTTTTTGTTTTTTTTGTCCTTTTCATTTTTTTATTTATTCCTGAAAGTGTTGAAATGTATTCATTTTTTTATCAACACCAGTTTAGAGTAAATTCATCAATGGAGCATGGAGTTATGTTCATTTTTTTAGTGTAAGTGTAATACTCTTTAGATTAGGAGGGAAAAGGTGATGCTGTTGTAAATGTAATTTTAACCCTGGCCAGTATGGAGACACACACACACGCACACTTTTCCACTGGTAAATTACCACTGACGATTTTGCTGTGTAGTCCCAGCCATCATGACATCAGTGCAGTTTCATTACGTTTGAATTCACCAAATCAGTTTGGATTTAAGCAGCAGTGAAGTGTCTCATCTCTGGGGTTAGTCCATTACTTTAAGGGAAGTGATCAGATTGCTAGTCAGTTAAGCATGTCTGTACATCAAGCAGCCACTAATCCTGCTCCTGGAGATCTTCCTTCCTGTAGACTTTAGCTCTATTCCGATTGCACCCAACATAATTCATCTCATCACTCTCAATAGTGCTGTAGATGATGTAGGCAAAACTGGGTGGATAATGGTATTTTTTAAGTGTGCACAGCCAGTATGACCTCTGTCCAGGCCACATCTTAAATAAAATGCTTAATCATCCACTCCAAATACATCCCTGGCTGATATGAACGTATTTTTTTTCTTCAAAAGTAAAACAATGTAATGAGTATTAAAAAAATGATCATTTAAAATTTCTACCTTTAAAAGGTTCTTGAATTTCACAAAAATGGTTCTTCCATGGCATCATTTGAAGTACCTGTATCAAGAGTGTACTGCATGTCTGAATTAAACCTGATGTAACATGTTGGACATTTTAGGATGTATGTAAACAGTTGACTAGAACATGAGGTTCGAAGCTGAGTGCTTCAAGAGCTTCTGTTTTTGCTCCCAAATTACTACATGATGTATCAAGCAGTCCAGTTGTAGGTAGTATGCCCTTAAAAAAATTAATACAACTCAACACACCCTCAGTCAGTACCATATATAAACCTATTTGGTTCTCTGTTTTAAATGATTATTTAAAGAACCATATACAAGAGTGGTTCCATGATGGAAATCAATCATTTTACCTGAGAAAGGGCCGTTTAAACATTCAAATGATTCTCTTCTACACAGAACCATTGCCTTGGCTAAAGAAACTCTTTAGGGGAACCATCCTTTATATGGGTGAACAAGTAGACATTATGTAAGCAAGCAATTCACGGCAATACCTGTTACTTTTTAAGGTTCTTTTTGATGCCTAAATGGTATTAAGATGGTACTAAATGAAACTTTGAAAAAAGTTTCTATGTAGCGCCACAAAAGGTTCCATTGTCATTACAAATGAAAGGACCCCTTTTTCGCATCCTTTTTGGTGCAGTGTGGTGGACATTGAGCAGTTTGACCGTTTCAACACAAGGAGGCAGCAGAGTGCCTTGGTCCTGGAAATAAATGTGTGTGTGTGTGTCCCCATGCTCATCAGCTTACCCCCTCCCAAACAGGTTGGGCCATCAGTTCTTAACTGCAATGCTAGTTAATATTCACAGACAGTAATAACAGGTTCTGTTTACCTTCATCAGAAGATATAAATTCTCCAGTAAGAAAAGTGAGACAACCTTTCCTGCAGAGCTGAAAGTCGGGAGGAACTGATGCCCCTAACTGGGGTCAGAGGTCATTGTGCCTCACTCAGGATTCTTTGGGATTGATTGACAGGAGGAAGTATCTCCTAACCAAGAGGCGGAAAGAAACATTAGCTCCATCAACACGGTGAAGATGTTCTCTTGTTCCTGCTCAGCACCTCCAGCCTCTCTGTCTCTATGCTTCTAAAACCTTCCTTTTAGCATTTGTCACGCACTGCTGTTGGACTTTGGACAGTAAATCCAACGACTTGCAGTTCAGTAACTCTAAATCTCTAAAATGTGCCAATATGTCAATCTATACAGTATAAATATGGTTTGTTAATGAATTTGCTGAAACTGTAGAATATAAAATTCATTTCAGTTAATAACCTTTGAGAATACATTGAGAAATGTTTAATGCAGATGATTTAAAGTTTACATCACTTGCACATGAAGTAGCAATAATTCATGTAATATATTTTATTCGTGTCTAGCTGCAGATTCATCCTCTTGTCGATCCAGTGTGTGGTGTGTTAGTGGAGCTGTCACTCAGCACCGCCCCTCCCTTCCACCACTACACATCCCACCCCTACACGTCCCACCCACCACTACACATCCCACTCCTTTATCAGGTGATGATGGCTTTAAGGAAGCAGATGAGTGGCCTTTGTGAGGGCAATTAATTATGGTAGTGCAGCATTTTGCTCTTTCTACACACAGTTTGTGCATGAATGTGTTTAAGTGGGAATGTGTATTTTACATAAGGGTTATATGGGCAATCACATGGGTAATGTTGGAAGAGTGAAGGCAATGAATAAATTAATAGAAACTATAATAAGAGAAAAAACAGTGATTATCCTACTGATACTGCTACCACAACCAGACTAGTAGCAGTAATAGTAGTCTTAGTGGTGGAGGTGGAAGTAGTCGACCACTACTACTACTAGCCCTACTACTACATAGGCCTACTACGACAACTACTATTGCTGCTACTACTACCACTACCATTATAACAACTACTATAGCTGCTACTACTAGGCCTTCTACAACTACTATTGCTGCTGCTACTACTAGACCTATTGCTACTACTACTACCATCACCACCTCTACCACTATTACTAGTATCACTATGACTACTACTACCACTACTACTCCTACTATTACCATCACTGCTACTACAACTAGTATTACTTCTACTACCACTACAGTGACTATTACCACTAAGACACCACTACTAGTCTTTCTACAACTACTACCACCACTACGACGACTACTACTGCTACTTCCACTGTGACAACTGCTATGCTAAATGACTACTACTTATACTGCTGCTATTGTACTACCACTATGACAACCACTACTACTCCTACTACCACCACTAAAATGACTACTACTGCTACTACTACTATTACCACCGGCACTCATTTTATATCTTCTACTACTACTACACAAATAGTTTTCTACATGTTATAAAGTATATATGTAGACAAATAACTGAACATGTTACTTATTTACTCTCTCCCTCTCTCTCTCACAATTTACACCACTTATTTGTTTTAGCTTAGCAGCTATCATTTAAAAACCAATCAATAGTGAATGAATGAAAACTACTGATAAGCTGCCAGTCTAGTTAACAGTTTTTTTTTTACTATAGGGGAAAGCACAAGCGGCTAACAAGGCTAATTAGCCTATTATGGACTAACAGCATGTTTTAGTTCCTCAACCCTGTGTGTTTGAAAGACCCCCTCTGGTGACCCTTAGAAGGGGGTCATGTATGGGTCATACCCTAAGGTCATGACCAAACTCTGTCTGTCATCCCAACTAATCTGCCACTACACACTGTGAGTCTTTATAATCCAACAGATTTTTAGGGATTAGAGGAACCTTTTTTTTACTGTGTTTTTACTGTGTATGAGTTCAGATTCACAGATCTGTGGAGAGGTGGAGGAGGGTTGGGCTACTGATCTATTGATAGTCTCGCGGGGCAGTTCTGCAAGGCTTGGGGGTGTCGTTAGTGGGCAGACTGATGAGAGAATGGCATTGTTACTCCTGCTCCGCTCTCCTCTCCAGCCACGCACCGAGGCGTTTGGAAGCAGTGAAGCTGAAAGCATCCAAAGTTTCTGCCACAGGGCACAAAGCACTTACTCCAAACAAACACCCATCTCAACATCAGCACCTCTAACAGATACACAGGGATTAGGGTTACCAGCCTGCTATTGTCCACTGAATTAACCTTTATCCTTCGCATTGGATGTGTTAACCTTCCTGGCCCTCAGGCCTGGAGGGCATGATTACTCCTCCACCACGTCTACTGATTGACATCTGATGCTTAGACCTAGATAACAGCACCCCATACTGCTGGTGATTTAGCAGGAAAACAGAGTTGCAGTCCCATTAAACCACAAAGGCTCAGAGTCACTACATGACTTACTTTAGTTACATTAGTTTCAGGGTACTTACTAAATCAAAAAGGTTTTTCAATTAATAACTGGATTATGAGCCAGTATTACATTAGTAAAAGGTTGTTTATTTAGTATTTTAGGGTTGTTTACCTTTGTTTAGCTTTGAACAGAAAATAGCCAGATGTGGTTTTACAAGCCTATTTACAACCCTGTTATTTTGCCTCAGAATGAGAATGATGAGCTCTGCTCTGATTGGCTGTTTTAGGCCACTGCCAAGGCTCACATGTACCACACAGCATAGCCTAGCACACTATAGCATAGTTATTATTTTTTTTAAATTCTGTAACAAGGACAGTGGAAATATTTTTTTTGTAGATGGGATTGTAGCCGAAAATCAATCCTGCTCATAATAATTTTTATAATTATATATATATATATATATATATATATATATATATACATATATACATATATATATATTTTATATTATATATATTTTTTAACGTTTCTAGCCTGAAAAACATGCCACCACTACAATGCTATAAAGAATCTAAAAAGCTCTGCAAATGCCTTGTGTCATAGAGCAGGCTTAAATCTCTGAAATGATTCTACTTGAGCTTTTTTTTTTTAAACTGAAGGATCATTATTGTGGATCATGGTGAACTAAACTGGGCTTTATGTGTCATACAAAGCTGTCGGTGTGCTTCACTGCCTATCACATAGTTACTCCCTCATGTAGTCCTCAAATGAAGCTGGAGTAAATCAGCATTCATGCTGGCAACCCACCTAGATGTGTGATCTGTGCTCTGCCAGTGATACACTCTCAAGTCTGGTCCTGCACTGCTGGTAAACTGCAGAGTTTAGCATTTTGCTTGTGTTACCTTCTCTGATTCAACTCACTGAGCAGTTAAGAAGTCTTGTGTAATTTGTTCATGGTCACTGAATGCATGGCTAAAAAGGCCAAATCTGTTTTACATTATGGGCCATATAGGTGAGTTCGGAAAAGACATTCTTAAGAGTGGACAGGCAGAATAATGAGCAAGATTACATGCTTAATCTCAGCGCTGCCCCCTACAGGCATCAAATAAAATACAGAAGATTTAGAGAACCATGAAAGTTGTCTATTTGTGAGAGGTCATGCACTTAAGAACACCAAAAATACCCCACCCATGGATCTCACCCATTGAGAACCAGTACTCTTTCAATGAATGTATGAATATTTTTTTTTTAATAAAATGTAAGAAATCATTTTGATACATTTAATTTAATAAAAGCATCAAATTGATTTTCTTTTTTAAAATTATGTTAGAAATTGTAAATTAATGATATAACACTGAAATGTTTTGTGTGTGTGTGTGTATGTGTGTGTTACTGCCACCTTTTTTTACTGACAATATAAATGATGAAAATGGCATTTAATGCATTCCCAGCTAACATGACCACGTGGGGCCTGTATGGGTAGCCCAACTGGGAACCAGAAAGTTAGTCCTTGGGTTCCATGTTGGCCCAAAATATGCATGCCCACCAGGGTCAGTAATGGGACCTGGAGGGGTTAAACATGGGCCCCATCTGGGTTGTACACTGCACATGGTGCCTCAATGGGAACATTAAGGTGGGCTACAACTATGAAGCCCATTTGGGAAACGCAGCTGAGTTCCAGTAACAAAGTATGTACAAAACCACTTACCCACCTGGAACCCACCTATCCCATGAACATGTTGGCTGGGTTTTGGACCCTAACCCTCCTTTGAATACCTATATGTGTAGTATGTTATATATCTCTGCACATTGTCCTTACCACATACATTTAGCACCGAGGGCTGTGTCGGCACTGCACTGCACTGTCCTGTCCTGTCTGTTTACGGGGCCTGATGTCTTTCATATGTTTCATTTTTATTATAGTGTTTGCATTAATGTTGTCTTTATAGTCTAATGTGGCTCTGTATTGCACCCTGGTCCTGGTGGAGCATAATTTTGGACTTGAGAGCTCCAGTAGTGACTTGAGCAGTTTCCTGACGACCAATATTTATTTAATGTACCATAAAATTAAGAAATTTAGTATTTAGGTACCGTTAGTCCCCACAGTGACGATCTGCGTGTTAGCAACTGACAGGCCTTTTGCATGTCAGTCAGCTTCATCTCGGCGATCATGGGTGAAATGTATGTTGCTATGGTTTCCATGCTGAGGCTGGGAGGAACTCTGTCTGCACCTGTGCCCCACGGCAGTATGGGAAAAAAGGATGTTCTTGGCAATAATAGGTTAGACTTGAAGCGAGTCAGACCCTCGAGACCACACACAGGTGTGTGTATGTGTGTGTGTGTGAGTACATGTGTGTATGGGTGCGTGCATGTCTGTGTGTGGTCTGGCATGGCTACAGTTATCAGAAGTGGGAGTTTCTGTGCCTAAAGAGATATTGTGTTTTTTTTTTCTCTGTGTGTCTGTGTCTGAAGTGTAAAGCCCCCGCCCCTCTATCCGTGGGTGTCGTGCCCACCTGCCCCCACCCCGTTGTGTCTCGTGTTCAGGGCTGGACTACTGCCAGTGGAAGGGATTATTGTTAAACTCATATAATCTCCTGTGTTTCCTCCACTGATTCACATTTGTACGGTTTGAGCGGCATTCACACAGATCTTCTCCATATTAGTCAGCATCTCACTGCTTAGAAGTGCACTTTACAAAATCGTGGCCCAGCAGTTCTGCAGAGATCAATGTCTATAGTTATCAAGTATGTGCATGAACTACTTACGTCTACATAACTTCACAAACTTTACAAAGCCAGTGTAGCTACAGCGCAAGCTGCCTACGTTATTATTATCGTCCATGCCTTTTTCCCAGGAGACAGTAATCCATGTGCTCTCTGTGGTATTGTGAAGAAGGAATCTGCTCCAGTGGTGGGCCTGGGACGGTCGCAGGGGGATTCCGAATTTCCCACACCTTCCCTTCTCTTAGCTCTCGTCAATAATCCCTGTTACCTTAGTCAAATAACTGTAAGAAATTCACCTTCCATCACTAACTCCTGAACATTATGCCATTCCTTGGAGAACATAAATCGCCCATATCATGGACAACTAAATGATCCTCACATTTCTGAAATGAGAGTTTGATGTTTAGTGTGTAAACACTGTTAAAGTTTCAAAACACACCATAAACCCCCTGGCCATACGGGCCATATATAGAAACTGAGCTGCCAAAACAATTTGCAAATTTATTGTTTTGTAATGTCATGAATACCAACAGCAAGGCATTTAAATACATCCGCCCATTCACTGTGGAGTTATAAGTATTGTTTGAGATTATTGAATAAGCCACAATAGAAGGTAGCCAATTAAAATGGAAGTCATTTATTTACAGTATATGGAAAAAGATATTAAGGTGCCTGCTTATTCATCAGTTTTTCCGAAATCAAGGGAATATAAAAAATGTGCTTTTCCTGGAATCACAGTCTCTACTGTCCAGAGTAGATTCTTCTAGCATTCTACTAGATTGTGGAGCTTTGATTGTATTCGGTGATGAGCGTTAGTGAGGTCAGGATGTTGGATGACCACCACCTCATTCCCAACTCCACAACTTATCCCAGAAGTACTGGATGGAGCTCCACCGTTCCAGAAATCAAAATTCTACTGCTCTACAGCTTAATGCTGGGGGGCTCTATACCCACGCCTGGCATTAGGCATTGTACCAAAATTTTATTTATTCATTTATCTGCACAGAGAGTCCTTCTGTATTGGCAATACTTCTTTACATGGGCTAGACAAGTTGTGTGTGAATGTGTGTGTGTGTGCATTTGCAGATCTGTGTAAGCAATAGGTGCAACTTGAGTAGCCGAATGCATTCATTAGAAGGGCAAAATTTGGACATATAGGTACATGAGTTTAAAGGCAGTCTTGTTTAATTTAATAAATTTAAGCTGTTTGGGTATATAATTACATAAAATACAAGACAAAATCAACTTTTACATTTTGTGATGGTTCTTTCATCTTTGAAAAATGTTTTTTAAACTTGTGTGACAACTATATATATATATATATATATATATATATATATATATATATATATATATATAATATTTTATATGGCACTGCTTTAAGAAACATTTGTAACAAATATTTTGTTATAAAAGCAACATTGCTTTGTCCAGTCTAGTCTACATTTGTGTTACAGTATACTGGTAAAATGGTAACAAAAAAAAAAAAAACTTAATTTGATAACAAGCAATTGAACTAGGTCATTCAAAGTCTTCATTTGAGCTGAATAAAAGCAGTTACTTGTTACCACATGAACATTGTTTTAGGTTGAACTGACAAATCACTTGTTTTACTGTGTATACTAAAGAAAAATAAGCCTCGGGGGGTAGACATCCATGAAGTTCAAGAGCTGGAACACAACCCTGTTTTATAGATGTCTGCCTTCTGAGCAGAGAGCGGTACACGCAGCACAAGTGTAAATCTGGAATCTGTGGCATGAAGAACTTGCAGCAAGAAATGGACATTTGAAGAAAGTGTGATGTCACGTCTTCGGAACATGAGATATTCTTGTTGTGCTGCCACTGAACCAGAATACCTGTGAAGTGTGTTTCTTGTTGGGATATGACTGTGTGCCTTTGAAGCTGGAAACTTTGCTCCTTTCATGGCAGGGTTGCTGAGTGTGTGAGTGAGTGGTTGTAATTGCTGTGGGAATAAATACTAGGCTTGGGGGAACCCCGTGGCACCTCAGCCAATTCCCACCCAACACTGTCAGTCACTCAGCGCAGCATAGAGAATACCTGCAGACACCTGACACGAGTGAGATAAAAACTTATTCTCTTTAATGCTAGGAGAAAAAAAAATCTGGATTAGAGTTGTTTTATCCCCAGGCATCGGCTTTGGGATAGAATAGTTACAAACTCTCTGTTGTTTCCAGCATTCCTTGTTTCGATCAGCTACATATACAGTTGAGTTCAGTTTGGAACACTGTAAAAGTATAAGATCCTTAAGAAACTTTTAGAGGTTCTTCAATTTGAAACTGTGGAGGATCCTTTGAGGAACCTTTAAGAAAACTACTGTATTTTTTCCTTGAAGGTTCCCCAAAGTACCTTAAGAGGTTCCTCCACAGTCATAAACTATAGAACCTATAGAAGTAATTTCAACATTGTAAACGCAGCACTACACTGCATTAGACTCTAAGCAAAATGTATTAGTTTGTATGGGATTTTCTCCAATGTTCTGTAAATCTTCTTCAAGATAGCAACAGTTGCCCTAAAAAACCCATTCAAGCAACTTGAGCACTGATTTATTAAATGAAAATCTTAACAAATTTATTCCAAAATTGTGCACATTGTTTCTGTCTTTGGCAATGTTTGACAGGTCCAAATAACATTGAAATTATGCTAAACAGACTAGTCTTAGTTAGTCTATTTAGTACATTCTACTATTAGTTTTTACTATTATATACTATCTATGATTAGTACATTTTAAGCACTTTTGATTTTGATCTGACTTTCCAGCAATTTGACGAGCAGTTATTTCTGCTATTTCTGAAGGTTTTCTTGATTCTTTGCAGTCTTCTTGTTGCCTTTTTGTTGCCTTGCAGTTTTTGCTTTGAAGAACTCATGGTTGCTGATTGTTGGGACAGGGTTTGATTAGAATTAATAAAGCTTTGAAACTTGCATTTTAAACCTGGTCTTTCCTTTCCTGGCCATTCCTAAGAAGCTGACTAAGATCTGAAACTTTGTTGAATGTTGTCTAAAAAAGCTCAAAGTTTGGCACTCCTAGGTTTCCCCAAATTCGTATGGCTCTTGCATCCACTCTAAAATTGTACAAACCAAAAATAATACGCCAATCTTGCTCAAAATGTTGAAAAGTTCCATCTGTAACTGAATTACTTTTCAACATCAATTCATCTTCTGCTCACTTAGCTATTCACAGTAACAGAAATGTAGAAGTTCAGGTGCACGTACACACCGTTAGGAAAGGAAAGCGACCTCTTCCTCAGAACCTGTGACTGACAGGCCGGAATCCCTGCACCCGTCACTCTGTCACCCCAGTTTTAAATCACAGCAGTAAAAACAAACGAGGAATAGCACAGATTCAGACTGTCACTCACAGCAAAGGCAGTCTCTTTTATATCCAGCCCTGTAAACACTGGGGCTTTCTCTCACTAATTTGTTGAACATAGTTACAGTTGTCAGGGCCAAAGCCGCCGCATTTGAAGCCTCACTCTGCCAGTGTTTAGGTTGGAAGCTTTTGGTTCCTCCCCCTCAGGCATTATTATGGCTAGACGAGTCAATTGTCAATAACTGTCACCTTTCAAGAAAGAAGGCTGCATCCATCTGCCTTTACCTGCTGTGTAATTAGTGAAGCGGCAGCCTCTTGCGTTGAAATACACAGACTGCCAGCCGTGCCAAAAACACGCCATATCGCGTGCATGAGCGAAACACCCATGGGTGGCACGGAACTTTATTACTTTGTTATTTCTTCCACATTGCCATGATATGCAAATGATTCATGGTTCACAAGAGAAGCTATTAATAGCTAATTAAAATGTTTTTTTTCCCCCCTCTATCCTTCATTGCGGATGTTTGGGCAGGTAGAGAGAGAGAGCTCCAGGTTGTTCCACCTGTTCCCCTGAGGCTGCAGCCTGAGATGCCTCTCATAAGCCAGCATGCTAAAAGATATATGGGAATATTAAAGCGCCTAATATAATCTGTATGGGCCAAAGAACAATGGTGGCTTTGTGCGGCCTTGCAGACTGTTTTTCTCTGTGGCTTAGCTAATAGAAGGTTCCTCGCCGTGAGATGTTTGTCTTTCTAAGTGGCAGATCTTCCTTGCAGATCTACTTAACGATAAAGGCGTGAGCAGACTTAGAGCATATGCACATTGTCTGATCATTATCTGCAGAGCATTCATCACGAACCTCATGCCTTTTCAGACAATCGAAGGAGCTGAAAGTCAGTCAACCACAGTTTGGGATGTAGAGGTTGAGCTGTTCACTCGCCGCTTCCCACTGCCTTAAACTCCTGGTGGTTAAGCTACAGTTGTTCATGTGCGCATAACGAGACAAACCAATTAGCACAATTAGAACTTCCTGAATGGAGAAGGGAGAGATCAGGATGTTTTTAGAGGGAGACCACAAACCATCTTCATGCACTCTTTATAAACAGCAGATCCCACAGTGGTTATGAAGCCAAACGCTGTACTGTACTTAGTGATTAGATGAAGCATCACAAAAGACTCTGACAAATTCCCTCAAAGCAGACTGTATGTGTGTACAGTACTGTGGTTAAGTAAGGGTAATGAAACAGAGGCTAAATTAGAGTAAGCAATAATGTAGCATGTGGTTAAAACCGAGTAAGACCTGACATTCCTCTAAATCTCTATTTTGTTTAATAAAGCAGCAGGCCAATCTGTATTTTGGAATCCATAAAATAATGTCGCTGATGCTGTTTCTTATTCTGTTAACTCTTTAGAGTGAGCTTTCCACAAATAGGACGTGAATGAAATAAGACCCTCTTTTGTGGCCTGCATCGCTGTACTGTTTGTTTGATACTGAGTGAATTTATGCCATGAGATAGGCATGAGATAGTAAGTGAACTATGGCGTTATGGTAACTCTACAGTTACATTAAATAGGGTTACAATATTGTCGCTTAATGGCATTTTTTGTTATCAGGCACTGAAATTTTGAAATAGTGCATAGTGCATATCATCACTGTCCAATGAAAAACATGTATCTCCAAAATGGTGACTGGAAAAGGTCAAATTGATCTTAACTTTGAATGGAAGTCAAAGTAAAATAAGAGTTTATTTAGAGCGTTTCTATTGGTCTATTCATCCAGAATTATTCACACAGTGTACAGAGCAGCTACATGGTTCAAAAATTAAAAATAAACAAAAATGGAGATGCATGTTTTTCATTGGACAGCAGCTCTCATTGCGTAATGTAGTTCTGAGGCTTAGTAGTTTTCTCAAAATCAGCCACAACCAAAACTCTCAGGTCCCAGAATATTTGTGACTGTGAAATTCACCCCTAACCCTGTACTGAAGTATATTGAAGTACAGAACACTCACACTCTTGAGAACTTCAGCACAAGCTCTGCCAGTTATGGACAGTTTAGCACAAATAACACAAAAATATCTGTTTTTCTTCTTCCTATTGTAAATAATTTTGTTCTATTATCCTAACCACACATAACAAACACACCTGCAGGAATAACACATTTATAATAACCCAAAATAAACAAGATTCAAACTTTCTGTTCCGTAAAATCATTTTTCTGGAGTGTCTTCACAGTGAAATACACATTACAAACTCATAACTCATCTCATTTACACATTGAAATGTTTGTGAAAATGTCAGTAATCAGCTGGAAAAGATTCATTGTCATCTACTGTTTCAAAAATTGTGTCTTGCCTCAAAAATGAATTGGCTGAGCTGTTCAGAATTCAAACACAGATTTAAAAGTAAGATTTTTATCTGAGATGAAGTAAACAATTGTTTATAATGCGAAGATAAACAAGGAGATCTCCCTGATATTTCTCTGAATCTTTAGCAGAATAGATCATTATTCTGAAACCGCTGCAAAGCAACAGCGTAGTACACCTCTGCGGAGCTCATAACAACGTGTTGTTCCCTGATGAAGCTGTTGAAGATGTTTAGCAGTCAGATTTTATCAGCCTCTGACAACACTCAGTGTGCCTGTGTGTTGTGTTAGAGTGAGTCACACACCTGAGGATCCTGTTTTTCTCTGGCCTCGTTTGAGCCTGTCAGCAGCCACAGGAAGCTGCACATCCACCTCTCCTCCCCCCTCCCCCCCAGACACAGGAATGATTTATCGTCCCGTTGAGCAGTGCAATCCAGGCTTTTGGAGGCTGCTCACCCAAACTCAGTCCAGCTAGTCAAACGGATCTCTTCAGGCCTTGTGCTCTTGTGTATTGTCTATAGTTTATAGTGAGATGTTCAGGAATTCAGCAAGATACACACTCCACAGTGTTTAAAAGCCCTGTTGGTGTCAATGCTGTGCTGAGAATGCTCCAGGTCATATCTGGTCAGTGGTGGTCCTGTGGTGGATCTTCTCCAGTGGTGGATATGGGGGTAATTCTGTACATACAAAGGGCATCTATACACTTTTAAAAATACAGGTGCTACAAATGGTTCTTTGAGCTATGCCACAGAAGAACCACTTTGGTTCCATACAGCACCATGTTTATTATAAAGATGTGAAGTTAGTGTGGTGAACATTTTAATGGTCAAATAATCCATCACTTGATGGAAAGGGTCTTTACCAATTTACAGGTTCTTCACACTCTCAAACATAGTTCTTTATGGAACCAAAATGTGTTCTTCTAAGGTGTCACTCAAGGAACCTTTTGTAGTATTGTGATTGTTAGGAGTGCAGTGGTAGATATACAGGATAAAATGACCACTGAGTGTAGATAGAAGGTAAATAACACCTCAGTGTGTTTATATACAAGTACAAACGTTTAGTAAACTCCCCCCCCCCCCCAAGTTGTGTTCCTGAGGTGTGTTCAATGCATGCCTGTATTTCAGAATAATGAATTGTGGCTGTAAGGCCTGCCCTTCTGTACACAGACAAACACACACACCCTCCAGACTGCTGGGAAGTGGCGGGCCCTAACTTTAAGGTGTATGTCTGTCAGCAGCGGAGGCTGGTTTTGTTTGAGCCACTCTCCGGCTTCTTTGATTTGAGCTCAGGGTTCTTTTTAAAGCCGCGCACACACCCAGTCTCGTAAGTTTCCCTAGGACAGACTAAATGGCCCTTCTTTTGTCGTTATCAACATCAATGAATCTCTGAAATGCTCATATAAACTTACACGCATTGGTTTTAGTGCATGCTTTATATCATCTTAAAAAAAACTATTGAAATAAAGTTTGACATGAAGAAGAAGAACCATTGTTGCAAATGACATGTGAGTGAAGAACCTTTTGAAGGTTTAAAGAAGTAGATGTAAAGGTTCTGCACTGAGCTGAGGCAACTATCTGTCTGGGCTGATGCTGATGTAACATTAGTGTTGATGTGTTGTTGTCCCTGCTACCTGCCCTCCTGCTCCACTACCCTGGAACTACCCTGGAAATCTGCATGTGCCATTCACTCTCCAGCTGAGCCACAAAACCCCATCAGCATGCTCCACTCGCCCCCTGATTAAGACTGATCCCTCCATAGACTCTTACTAAAGCCATTACTACTAACATAATCATACAGCGTTCTTTATATTTTTTGTCATTATTGTGTTTTCATTAGATATTCAATCATTCTGTGCTTTTGCTGATATTTGTTAAGCTATCTGGTGTCAACCAGAGGAGGATGGATTCCTGTTGTGAGACTTGGTTCTTCTCAAAGTTTCTTCCTTCTGATCCGAGGAAGTTTTTTTCTCTGGCTTGCTCAACTGGGGCTCAGACTTGGATCTACGTAAAACCTCTTTACCAATTTAAAGGACCTTCACATTTGCACATCTTCACACTTCACAAGAAGCACATTTATGGTGCTTAATGGAACCATAAATGGTTCTTTTGTAACATTGCCACAAGTAGGTCACAAATTTTAGGTTTTTGAATGAAGCTCATTTCAGTCAGAACTTATTTAAATACATTGGTCTTGAAGGCATGATAACAGTAACAGCAAGTTTAAAAGTGGTTGAAAAATGATCATGTAAAAAACATGCAATATAGACACTGTAGACTTAAGTTTATCACTTACATAACCAGATGGCTTATGTATTATTTTCATATTACTTGATCAATCATTCATAATAGTTACTGAATTATGTAGTTTCTTACTGAAATCTGCAATTTACTGGGTAGTTATGCTGCATCCATGTGCTAAGTGTGAAGTCTTAATTACGAGCACACCACGTTCAAGTGCTTTGTTTGGAGTGACAGGAATAATGGTGGCTAATGTAATATTAATTATTATTATTAATTAACTAGCTCCATGCTAGCAGAGTAGTCAATTTGCAATGGATAGAAGGATGAATAGCATTGTTCTATAGCAAATTAAATGCATGGAAGTTACACATTGAAATTATGCGCACAAACAATGATTTACTGCAGCTACACTGTTAAAAATGATGAATTATGGACTGTCCAGTCTTCTTCTCTGCCATGTCAAAAGGTTGAAGGTCACCTCAACTTAGTAACAAACTCAAGAATGAAAATTATCTTTGAATTTCCCACTAGAAATTAGGACTTGATGGAGTGTTTATGTGCAACTTCCAAGTCAGGAGCTTGTATTTACCATAATTCCAACAACTGTGAACACAGAGTTAATACTTAAAAAGACTGCATTTGCAGTATCATCAAATAAGTAATTTATGACAGGCTACGGAATATTAATGCATTTAATGATGAAACAGAGGGATATCAAGGCAGAGGAAAATACAGACACCAGACAAAAAGCTAAATGAATAGATTAATAGAGTGATGATGCTGAAGAGTTACACAGCGTAATGGCTTTAATTAGGAAGTGTAAAAAAACTTGACAGTGGTTTGGCAGGTATTTGACAGGCAAGTTAAGAATGCCACCCACCCACACACTGAAACACACACACACACATGCACAAGCACATGCACACACACACACAGGGTGCTATTATTGCTTTGCATAAAACACTCCTGTCATCTCTGCCCCGCCACACATCTACATTATCGTAAGCTTTTAGTAGGGACGTGATTTTAATCTAACTTGACCGACTATCTGTGGAATCTGTTGGAATATGTTACTCATCACCAGCACACATGCACACACACACGCCCAGAGCAGACACACAGACAGGGTCACATGAGTTCTGTATTTTATGGCATGAAACCAGAAGATACTTTAATAAAGGTGTGTTCAAGCTGAAACTGAAGCAAACAACATAAACTCCCGTACAGTGCTTTCTCAGGAAACACTGTTATAATTAAATATCATACATAAAGTGCTGTGAAAAAGCCTCTCCTCATTTCCTAATTCCTTCTGTTTTATAAACAGTTATATATATTGCACTCAAAATAAATGGTTTTATTTGCAAACCTCATAAACTTTCAGCTGTGTGCCATAAACTAGTCAAACAAGAGCCATTTAATAGCTCAAAACAAAGTGATTTTCCCCAAAATTAACACTAAATGACTCATGCAGTCTCGGAATTATGCAACCTCATGACCAGTGTCTTTAGTAGTTAATAGAGAATTTCTCTGGGCAATGGCATTCAGTTTACTAATATTCTTGGGTTTTGCTGCTGCAGCCACATTTTTTAAATCCCACCAAGGATTTTCTATGAGGTTCAAGTCAGGCGACTGTGATGACCAGGACTTCTTTTGAAACCAATCCACGCTAGACTTTGACGTATGCTTGGGATCCCTGTCCGGTTTGTTTTATGATTCCATGATATTTGATTAAAGCCATCTTGCCCTCCATAAACTGCAAGTTCTCAGTGTTAGAGGAAGCAAAGCAGCCCCAGAACATTGGCGCTGTAGGCAGAGTGGTCTTTTTGCATATGCTTCATTCTTCTCCTCCAGACATACCACTGATCCATAAAGTTAGCACTCTACAGAACAGAATTCCAAAACGTCTTTGGAGCGAGGAAACAGGACTGGGACTTTTTGTATATTTGTATCAACGATATGAGGAAGTTAAATAGTATTTTAAAACTAGTGAAAAACCTGTGCAACCCAGTTCTGTTACATAGCGTTAATGATTGTAACGCTAATAATTGCTAAAAATAGTAAATTACAGAATGGAAAGCTGGAATGTCCCCACATTCTTTTATTTGTATAGTGCTTTTTCCAACAAAGCAGCTTTACAGGAATCAGTAATGAAAAACATAAATATAAAACCCCTTGATAAAAAACCAAAGGCGACAGTGGCAAGGGAAAACTTCCTCAGAGCTGGATGAAGAAACCTTGGGAGGAACCAAGACTCACAAGGGGGCCCATCCTCCTCTGATCAGAACTATTTATAAATTATTGATAAACGTACCACCACATAGGTATGTTCTTCTGCTCAGGTGTGCTGATATAATCATAATATAATATAACTAACATAATCACAGTAGTGATTCTAAGAATAGTGATGAGGGTTAATGGTGGTAATAATGTCCTTTACTAACAGTGCAGTGATAAAGGTAATATATGTGCTGTCAATATTATTCTGACTTGTGTGACATGTGTGAATAAACAAGTACAAAGTTAATGACATTTGGAATAACAGGTATAATCATTTATTAATGAATATAAATAAGTACCCAGAGTAATATAATGCACTTGTGAATATGTGCAAAAATTGTGTGTGTGTTTGTGTGTGTGTAAAGAAGTGTAATTTCTGGCAAAATTAGGCCCTTTTATATGGCTGCTATATTGTCAACATGGCTTGTTAAATCTCCACTCCTCCACCACTCCCCTCTGGTTCTGTCATTCTTTCTTTCTTTCTCTTCTTTTTCTTTTTCATTTGTTCTAATTCCAGGGCTGGCTGGGTCTTGCCTGGATTTGAGCAGTGCTGGGTTTCAAAGGGTAATTGACACCTTACCTGTAATTTCATGGTTTCACTCCACCTGCCTTTGAAGTCTCAGACTTGAGTTGTGTGTGTGTGTGCTTGTGTGTGCATGCGTCTATGTCTGCGCGTCATGTGTCCCATTCTTCAGTGGCTGAAGAAAGGTTTTAGGCCATGTGAGCTCATTCTTTGGTGGTACCTAAAGGCCTTGCTGAGTTATCTGGACACACTTTAATAAATTTTCTTTTTATAATTTCATTATTCTGCTTTTAACACACATAAATATATAAAATACATAAATATTGAAGCTGATGTATTCATCATTCCTAAAACAAACATTTTAATTAAAAGATGACTTTCCATATACCTTCAAGTGGTTTGTAAGTAGCCAACAAATGCCCACCATTTTATTAAGAATAGACTAATAGATTTGCTCCAAAAAAAAAAAAAAACATTTTACATTGACATCCATTGAAAGTTAAGAAGGTTTTTCCTTCTTCTGTAATTTTGGAGATTTTGATTTTTGTGTGACATCAATGACGTGGTATATTCAGTGTGCATCTATATATAAAATATGTCCAATGTCCAGTTTCCTCTCAGCTGAGGGTAACAGTTTGGGTCTTCTTTCAGACCATGGCAAAGAGGCTACACCTCCCAATAACTTGTACTCACCCACAGACGTTACCCCCTGATGATTTTAGAATCTGAAATTGTTTAGAAATCGGTCCAAGAGACATTCCTGACTTTTAAAGATCTACAATCATCTCTGAGCTCCTTGATCTTTCCCAATTTTTCTGTTTGCTGGTCAATTCAATGAGTGCTGTCAAACAAACCCTTTTAATGTGGCACAGGAAAGCTAACAGCTCATGATCACTAACAGTTAAGAGGCTTTAGCATCTTTTGCCACTTTCAGTACCACTGAATTAATAATACATGAATGTATGATATTTCTGACCTTGTATATAGAATTGTAACCCTCTGCTGATCTCAGAAAAGATTTTTATTAAAGATGTGTTGTAGACTCATTCTGCTCATCCATGATGTTCATGTCTATGATGAGTGTAAATGTCTAACAGTAACTATATTTACAGCACATATCATCAGTGTCGTTCAAAAACCTAGCATTTCCCAAAATGGCCAAAAAAATGATTCAAGTAATTTTGGATCACTGCATTTGCGTCCATTCGCCACGAGAATTTTGACACAGTTTAAAATAATTGTGTATTCAAAATGTCAAAACATCTACCATGTTCAAATTAGGTCAAATTATGTGGTTGCATGACAGAGATGATATACAAATATAAAAGAAATTAATTTCAGTATAATTGTCTCAAAGAAACTGCTTGGCTGTGAATGGTGTGTTTGTGTGTGTGTGTGTGTGTGTTAGTTATTTATATATTAATTGTAGTCTGTTTTGCGGAAGTGTTGGGTGAGGTAAGATTATGTTTGTTGACACTTGGTCTGAGTGGAATGATTTACTGCTTCCGTAGCTCGACCTCTCGGCATATCCGTCACAGCAGTGAGTGACGCAGCTGCCCAGCTCGCGTTCCTCTCTGCCTACAGTCCTATACTTATGTACAGTGAGGTGTCTCATCTAGGGCTATGGAGGCCTTTAATCTGTGACAGTGATGACAGGTTAATTATGCATTTTTCTCTAATGAATCATTTTAAGTAAGTCAAGGAACCCTGTTTTTCTACCCTAATTATGATCTCTTTCACGCCCCATTTTATTATATTGCCCAATAAAACTACAGCCCACATTGCACAGGACATGCTACACACTACACACTAAAGCAATGATGTAACCTGCTGCACATATATGTATTTTCACTACCTGAACGTATGTTCAGGTAGTGTTTTAGATCATTTGTTTTAGTAATGTTTTAGATTATTTATAATTATATTTTTTAAAGAAACATCAAAACAAAAATGCAGTTTAATGTCTGATTGTTCAAACTAAAAATATCTAAACCAAAAAATACATGCAATTTAGAATCTGATTGGACAAGCTCAAAATAAAATCTAAACTAAAATACAATTCCATGCAGTTTAAAATCTGATTAGACAAATGTACAAAACATCTAAACGAAAAACAACATGCCATTTACAATCTGTTTGGACAAACCTAAAATATCTAAACTAAAATAAAACTACATGCAATTTAGAATCTGATTGGGCAAACGGCAGAATATCATACCTTCAGATTTTGCATGGTAATATGAATAAACTCATTGATTTGCTTGAGGTTTCGTGAGCCTTTTTGTGATTTTTGTATGAGAATACATGGCGTGATAGAACTGGCCCTAGGTGAGTTGCTATGCTGGAAATGGACACAGTGAAATACTAACACTTTGGGAATAGCTTGCAATCTTGATGTTCATCAAAGTGTCTTTCGTGGCATTAACAGTAGGTTTCTGAATACTAAAATTTACTTTAAATTATACATGTGTGTAAGTGTAAACACCTGAAAGGTTTGAGTGCTGATGAGGCAGGGTTAAAATGTGTGGAATTTGAAATTATTTCCAAAGTCATAAATATTTACAAATATGTCATAAATATGTATGTAGTAATAGTAACATAATAGCAAGCCAACAAAGACAATTCGCTCATGTCTTTAAAACATTGAAGATAAAAAAGATAAGCATGTCCCTGAAGTTTTGAGGAGCAGCATACATATATAATGGCAGAGAGAGCGAGAGGGAGAGATAATGACACAGAGAGAGAGAAAGAGACTGTGTGTGTGTGTGTGTGTGTGTGTGTTTGGGATGTGCTCCAAATTTCTGTCTGGATTAGCAGTTCCTCTCTGCAGGAGGCCTGACCCTTCTCCCTCCCTTCACACTCCCCAAAACTAACGGAGCGAGGCCAGTGACCGGCCCGTGCACCTGAGCCCCGCCCTACTTCCCCCTGCCCTTACCCCACTCCGTTCACACACACACACACACACAACCATCACAACTCTGGATATATAGATGAAGTACATTTAGGAGTTCTGTATTTTCTGGTCTTCAGGCGGCAACTCAGTCATTAAGAGTGAGAATAAGAGTGTAATTCATCTCTCTTTATTTCTCTCTTTCTTTCTCTCTCTCTCTCTCTCTCTCTCTCTCTCTCTCTCTCTGTCTCCATGCTGCCATTGTGTTCTGATATTTGTTCAACCCCCCCCCCCCCCCCCCCCCCCCAACAGTAAGTCTCAGGCTGCGCTAGTTTGGCTGTGGACGGGCTCGCTTGAGCTTCTCCCACGCTATTGAGGCTTACTGCTGAAACAATAACTGTCAACATCTCCCAGAGTGTGTGCGCTGCTATCATAGTGGCTGTGAGTGTTTACCCATAACACAAAGCTGAGAGCTCGCTGCATTAATACCACGGACCTGTGTAAACTGTAAACAATCCATCATTTCACCCACTCCCTCTCTCGCTCTCGCTCTATGTCTCTCGCCCTCTCTCACTTAGGCTCACTCGAAAGCCATTATTTTGCACACTGCGACTGTGAGATCCCTCTTACATCCTCACTTCTCCACTGTAACTGTTTCAGAAATGGCTAGAAATAAGAGTAGAGTAGCAATGTCCCAACTTCTATCCCAAGGACAGTTTGAAAAGCTCAAGTTGGTTAAGCTAGTTGGCATTCTTAGTTTTTGACCAATGTAGGGTATGTTTTTATTGTAGTTTGATGGTTTTCGCTGGTCTACAAGCATAACCAGCCTTACCATGCTGGCCCACCGACTTGACTAAAGTAGTAAAATAGTATGAGCAGCTTGACAGCCAGTTCCGTCAAGTTGGTCAGGCTGACAGACCAGCTAAACCCTCAAACTCAAATTAAAACATAGGCTATGCTGGTGAGGAGTTAAGCTTAACCAACTGGCTTAACGGGATAAAGTATGCTTTTGCCTGGATGACCAGCTTTTCCACCACCTTGAAAATGAAAGAGCGGCTTAGACCACCTGAAACTAGCACAAGCTGGTCCTGAGCTGGATTTTTGTCCTCAGCTTTCTTTTCTTTTTAGTGAAGAATCTCCCTACAGAATGCTGTGTATTTCAATACTGGCTTAATCCCTGTCTGGGAAACTGACTCCTTATTTCCTTAACCATCAAACTCAAATGGAAACATAGGCTATGCTGATCAAGAGCTAAACTGGTCAACCATTTTAACAAGCTGGTTTACCAGCATAGAGTATGTATTTGTCTGGATGACCTGCATTTCAAACACATTGACCATGAAAGACCAGCTTTTAGCATCAGAAACCAGCTACCAGCAAAATCCGGTCTTGAGTGGGATTTTCAGGAGACTAGTCCTTTTATTTTCTTTTCAATGGGGAATCTCCATTCAGAATGCAGTGCAGACCCGGACTGGGCTTAATCCCTGTCTGGGAAACTGACTCTTTATTTCCAAACCTCTTAAACTCTAATGGACATGACAACAAGAACAGTTGAAGTGAATAATCCCTTGACACACAATATTTCTTTGCAGTGTTCTCCATTTTACCCATGATTGACTTGTATGCCTATTGAAGAGAGAGTGTAAAGTGGAGAGCAACCTGATTATCTCTCTGTGAGGTGATGATGGCCTTAAGTACCTTTAATGTCATTATACTTATACACTTGTACACTAAAACAAGACTGTACTCCCCACATGCCACAGGTATGCTATGGCTCCTCTGGAGCAGAGAGCATTAAGGCCATTTTTAAAGGGCCCAAATGTGGCAATTTCACAGACCCATGTATTGAACTCACAACAGCCAATATTGTGGCAGGAACTGAATCACAAATTATTCAAAGGTACTGGATAGTGCATTCATTGAGTATTTGAAGTTATTTTACTGAATTGGTAGTAATTGTGTAACTTTGATTGACTTTTGAAAGATGCTCAGATGGTTTTAAACCCAGTTTAACACCTGGCCATGAGGCTAGTATCTGGATTGTATCCTGATAAGATTTTAGCCTCATGCATTTACTGAAATTCAATTGCTGTATGGGATGAAATTTGCAAATTCGCTCACTGCAAATCCAATATCTGGTTCAAATGTGTCTGTGGTGTGTCTACACTTGCATTGCTTGGTTTTATGCAGATATAATCCTGATACTTAAGGCTCTTGAAGTGATGAGGTGTAAACAGTCTTAGGTTCCCATTAAAAATCTTCTTATTTTTTGTTATATTAAAATTATTTTCCTTTTATGGAGGGCTCATAGGAAAAAAATAATCATATATGCTTATATTGACCTGGGTTGTGACAGCACAACAAATCACAGAAGCATAGCATAACTTTGTTACTTTTTAAAACAGTTTTTCTTGGTGATGTGTGTAGTAAGCTTAATAAAGACATTGTAGTGGCTCAACTTGGGTTAGCTTTCAGCCTCACACAGCACCTGCACCTTCCCTGGATTTAGCTTGCATGCATGACGCTTTTGATTTCTCCTTCTGAGCTGTGGCCAGCTCTAGATTGGGGTAGTCCAGTTTTTGAGGGAGCGGATACTGGAAACAAGCCTTTGGCGAGTGTTAGTTTTTAGCCAAGCACAGTTCCCACTTCCTATCCCAGTTTTAGCTTCCTCGCTTGCCCAATTTGAGCTCCCCTTCTGTAGACACAGGCACAGAAAAAGACAGCATCATGAGGCCTGGGTCACCTAGCAGCCTTTTAGTAGTGAAGTCTGGAGGTGATGTGCAGCTTGTGTCAGATGCAGCAATTGTTTCAATAAGGTCTGTAAGGCCTTTCACTAGTGGGCTGGGTGTTTGTAAATCTTGGGCAAGTAAATACAATTAGTCAAGACTGTTGCATAACAGTTTCTGGGTTTTGGGGATTGCCAGATTTTAGTGAAAAGACAATAGTGTTTGAGGTTCACAGTGTGTCAAATCCATATACCAAATCATATTAAACTATGTAATAAATACACCTAAATGCAACTTGTTCATTAATATCACTAGTTGCTACCTACCTCCTAAACCATACATACTGTGCCATGAAATCTGCTGTTAAACCTTTAAAAGCTGCTACAGACACAGTAACTAATAGTGCATAACCGTTGGCTGTTAGAGGGTGTTTGATCATGCAAGCCTGATAGTGAAGAGTGCAGAACTGAGTGTGTGTGGAAGGCCAGGACTGTCCACTGTAGACTGAACTGCTGGGTCATGCCTGGTCAGAGGGAAAGAGGGAAGACCACACCCACTCACTGAGGAAGCCTTTCTCTCCCCAGATGTCCGATTCTTCTGCTTTCCTCTGTCCAAACCAATCAGTGTCCCATGAGCCATGCTGACCGAGACATGCTGGGCAGCCCATTGAGAGCTGACCTTAAGGTAACGCAGTGGAGTGTCTGGACTTCAAGGACGACCCTCCAGAACCTCCCACACTGTCATTAAAATCTATGAATATGCTGAGCATATTTTTTCATGTTTTTTTCATTTTAGATACAAAAAAGAGCCATTACAAGAAATATTATAAAGCTGACATGAATTGTTATTAGTTTTTTTATATCCTTTAAATATTCCATTTATCAATTAACATTGGACATTATTGAAAAAAAAGTTAATAAATAAATAGCCAGTAGAAATTTGCAAGAAAATGGCATATTTATAGTTTTGCTGTAATGTGTAGCTTCTACACATTATGTACAGCAATTATGTACTATCTACATTATCTATTTTTTGGAAAAGCAACAAAAAATCATTTGAACATGAGTATTCAGCCTTTTGGACATTTCTGATTGGATCTTCACTTGACACCAGGCATGTACTTTCATACAGTTTTCTCAGTCATTTTTAGATATAATATATCTCTACTATTATTTGAACCTATGAATTGACAGGGGCCTGCATATTAGAATCCTTTTATACACAAACCTGAAACCAAATCCATTTTTTTTAGATTATTGAAAACATTGATTTGAACATGCACACATGTTGCACACAGCTGCTGACCGTTTCCACTGGAGAAAACCGAATGCAGTGGTGCCTGTAGTGGCCTCTGGCCCCCTCCCTGCCTCTCTCTCCATGCTGGCTGCCCTTGGCCCCAGGATGAACCTGGCTGAGAGAGGCGCTGGTTGGCAGCAGGCTGGATTAGTAACTCTGTAGGTCCGTGGCGGGGCTTGGACAGCAGAGCCTCGGGCCCCTTAATGAGCTCCTCTCCATGGCTCACAGAACCTGACATGGCCAGATGTTCAAATCAGCGAGGAGGGGGTGTCCACCTACAACTATTACACACAATCTACTGTAGCTGTCGGCTTCTAGTGTTTAAAGGAGATCTTGAACACCATGTAGCAATAAAGTCGAAGAGAAAAGGTAAAGGCTGCCACTGACTCATTTGTTTTTACAGCAATAGTTTACGAAAGGGAAGAATCTAATTGACACAATTCTTATCAGATGTTTAAATCACATCGAAGACTTAATCAGGTCAATAAACTCCCATCATTGCTGATATAAACGGACAGAAGCTACCTTACATAGCTAAAAGCAGTAGTTATCTGTTGTAATTGACTGTTTATCATGAAACCTATCCCTTCATCTGTATAGATAACCACATGTCAAACAGTGTCAGAAGTGTCACAGGGAAAGGTCTGTTTGGGGCCTGTACTTAACTCTGTATACCTAAATCATAGGTGCATTAGTCTCATTACGCATAACAAACAGAGCAAACCAGGTACCAGACACATCCTGGGTAAATGAGTACACTGAGCACTGGGGGAAAATGATAAACACATTGTGGCTCAGAGAGATAAAGATAGGAGGAGAGAGAGAGAAAGAAAGAGAAAAACAGGGAATGAGTAAGAGTTGTAAAGTGCTTAAGGGAGAAGTATGGAACATGCAGTGAGGCAGGTACCAGCTGGCAGAAGTCCTAAGACCCTGCCCGCAGAGAGACCTCCCACCCTATACACCTGCTTGACATACGTACAAAGATATTTGTATGTAGAATGAATGAATCAGATTGCAAAATTAACTACTATAATTATGACACAGAAGACTGATTGAAGTAAAGTTTGGTGATACATGTAAATTGACATGATTTATTACTTACCCCAAGTGCTGTCAATCAGCCAAGACATGTTTGGTATCTCACATGAGCATCTTTAGTTCACAACTGGAAATGCCAGGCTAATGTTGCCAACAAAAACTGGATTTACGCTGTCACCAATCTTGTCTCTGTTAACCCTTTAATGCAGAAAGACTTATTACACAAGTAACATTAAGTAACATTATGTTGTAACTACAGGAAGGTCTGTACAAACTGGTGGGGCTATTCTTTGGTAATAGAAGTTTGTAATAAGGCATAAGAACATCTCTAAACCAACACTACCAGATCTCCATTTGTGCAAATAACTAATGTGGTTTAAATCACAGTGTGGCTTACTTTATAAATACAAAAAAAACAAAAAACTTCTCCATGTAGCTGAATGGTGGGCCAGCCATTTTCCAATAGGCTAAATGTTTTACTAAATTATTGTTTTGTAAAAAGATTATTATAGTTTTTTGGTAAATGTATATATTATATCAATTAAGATGAGAAGAGATTTGTGACAGTGTGTGTTTGTTGTTTGTTCGCAACATTAGCCAAGAATCACATTTTGTAAGCTGGTGAAGCACAGGTCAGATACCGAACATGTCTTGCCTGCAAGTGATGAATCATGATCATCATTTCAGAGGCTCTAATGCTCCACAAAAGTACAGACAGAACTGGTTTTAAAAACAGTTTCAGGCCAGTATGTAAAATAACTTGTCTCACATATATTATCCACAACAAAGTTCACATCCAAATGACTCGAAAAATAATTATGTTGAAGTTGAACCCTACACAAAAAGACAGGTTATTATGGAAAGATATGAGCCACGATTAATTGTGTTCAAAGATGTTTGAGATCTGTGAGCGGCTGAGAGCAATTTTGTGGGATTTTGCCCAAATGAAGTGCAAGAAAATCCCAAGTTATAGCCTTTAATGAAACCACAAGATCTGACAAGACATTTCTCTTGGATTGATTTTCTTTTCTTTTGTAGTATCTTGTTAGGTGTTCTAAGCTACTTATGACAAGGGCTAGCACATACCTGGCTGAACCTGAACCTGAGGTTTATCTGCACATTTGAGCTAACAGAGGCTTGTCTGTGACTAGTATGTCATTGAACCATAGACAGACAATTCTTCCCACAAGGCCAGTTGTGCTGTTTTGGACTTGAAGCAGGTGGTACCAAGGCACTAACCTTGTCCAAATTTGAACTAGTGCTCTAACAGGGGCAAAACCGTACAGCTCCACTATTCTGATTTGTTTTAAGTCAATGTTGGTTCTCACTCTAAGGATTCAATATAATGGGCTAAATTATATTATATTCATAAAATATGGCACAATAAATAAGCCCTATTGATAGACTGGGCATGTCAATTAAATGATTAATCAGTGTCTGCACCTACTGGGACATTTACACTTCAAAGGTTTGTAATCATCATCTTGTCCTATGTTTCTTCTAGCAGACTCTGGGGCCTTTGAGAAAAGGTATAAATACTTTATACTGAGATCATGTGACAGATTATGATACACCTTGCTTGCGAACAGGTGGACTAATTATGTGACTTCTGAAGGTTACTGTTAGGGGCTTCATAGCAAAGGGGGAGAATACATATGCACTCACCACTTTTCCGTTTTTTATTTTTTAGAATTTCTTAAAATGTTGTTTTATTTTATTAAAAGAATGATTATAGTTAATTACAAGGGGTGTCTGGATACTTTTGAACACCAGCCACAGTGGACTGATATGACAATTAACTGCAAATTTTCTGAAAGGTCTAAAAGTCTTGAGTTTTCAATCAATTATCAAATCAGTGTCACACACACAGCATTGCCCACAGAATGCTCCAACACAGCACAACAAGAGCAGAAAACTAGACTACACAGTCAGTAGGCTGGCCAATGGAGAATGAGCCAGTTAGCGGTGTGCTGGGGTCTAAGCTGTGCTCAGTGGTGGAGTGTGTGATCTCTGAAGGAGGCAGCTAGTAGTCAGGTTGGGTGCCAGAGAGACAGACCAGAGTGTTACAGTTTGTTTTGTTTTGTTCTTTTTTTAACAGTACAGGGTGGACAGTTCCCCAAGCTGTTCCAGGGCTGTGGTCAGGGGGAGTTGCGGGTCAGGGTACAATAGCGGCCCCTGTCCCGCGCTGCACAAAGGGCTGTCCATGTCGATTAGTGCAGGGGGACTGGGGTGACTGGGTAATAGCTTATTATGCCCCTGCAGAGAGAGTGGACCCTGGAGAAGTGCCAATTGAAGCCTGAGTCCAATTAAAGAAGAAAAGCAGAAAACAGTGGGACGGGGGACGCCGGGCGACGACACACATTCCTCTACACTCCTCTTTCACTTTCACACTCTGTTGCTCACTTCTCACTGCCTCTGCACCTGTGTGTTATCTAATGTCGTCCTAGTGTTTGTTCAGTGCTTGTTGTAATGTTACACTTGAGATATGCCAAGATTATTGAGACAATTACGTAACAGATATTTGATGCAGGATAAACTATTGTAGTCCTGAAGAGACTGATGCTGTATCTCTTACCAGTGTTCTCATCATCTGTTTATCAATGAAATGTGACAGGTCATTCTGCAATAGCTTTTTGCACTTAATCTCTTAAACAGCCTATGGACCACTGTGGGCAGAAAGCATTATGACAAACTTATAAGAATAGCCCCACCAGTTTGTAAAGAAGTACCTGTAGTTACTGAACAATACACCTTAGTGTGTAATAAGGCTTTCTGCATTAAGGGGTTAACAAAAGTAAGAACATGTGAATGCCTTTACAGTAAGGATGCAACCAAAATTATATTCAGAATGAACTAATATGAATATGAAGGGCATTCATTGCTTGCAAAATCCCCCATAAACTCTGCTTGCTTGTGTGCATCTGGGTCTTAAAGTGTACTAGACACACACATCCCTGCCATTTCCCAGCAGAGCCACTGCTCTGAACAGCCCGTGCAGACTACAAGTGGTGTATTGCATGGCTTTGTTTTTGTGGGGTTTTTTTTCTTCTAAAATTACATACATACATGGTCAAAAATACATCACCATGCACCGAGAGGGTGCTGTCTAAGAAAAAAGCCCCTGTTCCAAAATCGTAATTTTATGGTCTGATAAGATTGAGTTGAAACTTAGACAAAATTGGGTATTCCAACAGTGACCCCCAATACACATCAAAGGGGCTATGGAATGCATCCAGTATTAACAACACTATATCCCCCCGTCGCTGTCGGATTTCACCACTTCACCAGGTTTGACTAGGACTTTCACTAGTGTGTTTGGGTGTGTGTGTGTATATATATATATATATATATATATATATATATATATATATATATATATATATACACAAAATAAGTTAAAACTGTTACTGGGGTTTTGGAATTGGCCTGTTGACCCATGTTAGTTATGCCTAAAGTAACAGAAGTTCTCCAGAAGACAAGGTGTATCCAAACTTTAATAAACATTTCCTTTTCAATACCCTTTTCATCAATGAAATTCTTACCTGTGGGAGCGCATTAAGGCTTTAAAGAACAGGTGTGCATTAATCAACACCTGTGTGAGGGCGTTTACTCTCCAAAAAGCTGCGCCTAAAAGATCACAACCTTCATCATGATGATTACACATTCACTGTAATTACCGTGGTAACCGTCTTAGTTCCAGCTGAGTGTTCAGTCTCAGTGTTCAGTCACAGGAGCCTGCGGTCCTGCAGATTGAGTAGCGTGTTCCTACAGCCTGTCAAATGCTGCTGGTGCTGAACCAATTAAGATTCAGAAAAGGGGAAAGGATCATGGCTGCTTCACCATGCATTGATAGCTTAACCACGCTGGCAGGAAAAATATTCTGATGATAGCTCTTTGATTTTATCTCTGGGAAATTTTGAATGTTAGCATTTTCTAAGCACTTAAACCCTGAGGGTCCCAAAGAGACATCCACACTTTAATTGATTCCCTCACATAAGTACATAACTTCCATATAAGTTTAATAATATTGATAGTCGAAAATTAAGCCTGCAGTCTCTCTCTCTCTCTCTCTCTCTCTCTCTCTCTCTCTCTCTCTCTCTCTCTCTCTGCAGGTGTGAGCTCTGCTTTGTTCATCATAATCCTGTGCAGGAGAGCCGCTGAGTGTGTTTGACACCCCCCCAATCCTGCACTGACCGTTTCCACGGCGACCTCATGAGATCTGACAGGCGTAAAAATAATGACGGACACCTTGGCCGCCGCTGACCCGCCCTGACTTGCCCCCAACTCGCTCACTCCACATGAGAGGTAACGCAACCACTTAACTGAGGCCCTGCACACGGATACACACAGTACAGAGATGTCCACGACACCCTCCACACACACACACACACCACATCCTGCTGAGACATATTCTTCCTTTGCTTCTTCACCGTGAAGGGGGGTCCCTATCTTCTTACACAACTCAAAAAACCTTAATTAACGCCACCTTTAGGAAGCATCATGAACATCTTACCTCCTGATTTACATCTCAGACTTTATTTATAAAGCATCAGAAATATGTCACCTCCTGCTTTTAGGTAGTTTTCCTCTGGACAGGGACTCCACATTCATCTAGTACATACAGACGGAGAAGTCTGGAGCCGGTTACAGCTCTGCTGGAAGTGTGGCTGGTTGTCAGAATGACTTGTACCATATCTTATGATATATTCAGTAACAGTTAGCATTCCTTAATTACTTCTAACCACAAACAGTGGTAACAAACCTTAACTTTGCATTCTCCAAACTCCAAAAATTGCATTTACAGTAAAGTTAAATAGAAATGTTCTTTAGGAAACCAGTATTTTTTGCACTGAAAAAGTGATGGATTTCCTTAATTTAAATATTGATGTTATTTCCACATTAATTAAACATAATTTATCAATATAATTTAGTTTTTTGTTTGAAATACCTTTGGTAATAAATGGTTTGATGATTTGTATTTTATTATATTTTATCAAAATATTTTTATATTATAATTTAAAATGTAATATTTGTATAGAACTATTATGAAGGTCATTTGTGAATATTATTGAAAGATGTATTAGACTAGAGTCACAAGAGACAAGAGATGTCTTGTGGCAATTTCAGTTTGTCAGTGCAATTAAGCATTTTTTAAGTTCTCTGTAGATTAGTCAATATTCATCCAGCTCACTCAAACATATTAATAGGCCTCTATACTCTTCTGAGAAGGCTTTACACCAGATCTCACAACATGAGGTCAGTTCTGGATCACAAACCTTACTCTAACTCATCCCAGAGGTATGTGGTCTCTATTACTTTAGACACTGTGGCCCAATGCAGTGCTTTACAGTCCTCTTGTCAAAGCTTGCCATTGGGCAGATGACCTTAGGTTCATGTGCAGCTGCTCCAGAGCATCCTGATCTATCGGTAATGTTTTTCTGAGATTTTGCTCAGTTGAACTTCTGTGTCATGGGGAGCACCTTAAAGCAGGGGTGTCTGGATACTTTTGGACATGCAGTGTACAAGACCTCAAACTATGTTAATGTAAATGTAAACAAAAGAAAATGTAAAAGAGCTGTAAAGAAAAAAGATGACTTTCTTTTCCAATATAGTGAAGCCAGAACCCTGTATTAGTGTTTAATGCATGTATCTAAGCATTGCCTTTTACTTCAGAACAAGAGTTTGTTAGAAAAACTGAAGCACAAAGATCATAGTAAAGCAATGGGAGATCCTCACTTTAAGGACTCTCTATGCTAACGACAATAATCTTCAGAAAGCAGCTCTTTCGGGAAACTGACCCATTAAACAGAGTGTGTGTGTGAGTAAGGTGTGGGGGTCTATCTCAGGCCCAGACAGCGCTGATTGCTGTGCCGTGCTGAGGTGGGCCGTTACTCTGTGCTTAGCATTAGGAAAGCGATGTAATACTTTAATTACAGCCCTTTATCACTCACTCCACAGCTCTCATGTTTCCCTCCTCTCAAACGTGTAGCAGCTCGCTTACAGCAGGCTGGAGAAGCATCTTTGCTGCATCCAACAAAACATACATACTCACACACTGGAACTTCACCCAGACTACAGTGTAAAACCTTTTACATGGTTGAAATAATAAATATTTCAGTAGCTAGCACTTGAAGCTGTAGTCAAATAAATATATAGTTCCCTGACAAATAATGTTCAAAGAATTCCTCATATTTTTTTGTGTTATGTGTTGAACTAGAATAATTGAATACAAATCAGTGTATGCTAACAGAAATAATGACCTGTTGAAATCTTACCAATCCAAAAATATTACCTTTGAAATATCTGTGGAAACTGTTACATTGTCTGCTTCTGAGACCAGAGATGAATCAACATGCTCAGAAATGTCTCCTACACTCTTAATAATAAAGGTGCTTCAAATAGTTCTTTAACCCGTTTCATAGAAGAACCGCTTTTGGTTTCAAAACCATGTTGGTAATGGAGATGTATGAGTGTGAAGAACCTTTTAAAGGTCTAACCATCACTTGATGTAAAGTTTTTTGTGTGTGTTTTGGGATTTTTTGGCGTTTTTTTGTGTTTTCTTTTTTTAATTTCACACACCTCTATTGCAAACTTCTTTATGGAACCGATAGTGGTTCTTCTATGATCTGTTCAAAGAACTGTTTAAAGCATCTTTATTATCAACCTCTGGCTTTCATTACACCCTAAGGATTACTAATCAGTAAACGCACATAAAGCAATGCAGTACCATGTAAAATAGTTCAGTTTCAATTACAAGCTCACATCTGTTTATTTTAAATGTGTAAATGGTCAGTTGGTTGACTCTATAACTTCTTTTATTCTGACTGGTAGATAGTATTGAGACATGGGTGCTGTAGCCATTTTACTACTTGTCTTTGGAAATTAACTACCTTTTTTGTGTATTTAAACAACAACACAAGCACCATTCTCTTCATGAGACCCATGAGCCGAAACAAGTTGGTTGCAAATAAAAGGGTGGAGTTCTCTAGTCATCACATCTTGCTGGTTTTACTTTTTACCACAAAGTATTAATGAAGTTTATTTTACTGAGATTTTACTGAAAGAATTAAAGTTTTCATAAATTTTGTGTGACTAAAGCTGAATTCATGTGAACGTTTGATCACATTTACCTTGATTTAACTTTTAGATTTTACAGTTCACTTCAACTTCAAACCAATTCATGGGCTTAAAATACTGCTTCAGTTTCCTAAGTAAAGTCTGCATTTCTGGTTTATCTGTGTACAGTACACTAAAAGACTGTAATTTTATGTATGTAGACAGTGAATTCTGCCAGTCCTGTAAACTGTAAATCACTAGCTGGTGGAATAAAGTAACTAAAGGGTTCTAAAGTGTGCAGAGAGGGCCTCAGGGTCGTCCTGTGACAAGCCTTTAACAGCTAAGAATGGAGAGGATGCTAAAATAGGTGCTGAAGGTCAGCCGCGCTTGCCTGCTCTGGCCCTCGCTAATTGAGGACTTCACATTTGGCAGTGGACCAGAGGGCTCAGTGGAAAAAGAGGCCCCTCATGCCGTCTGTACAGAAATGACGAGATGCTACTATGAACTGTGATTATTACCACAGAAATAATGTCCATTAGAAAGAGAGAGAGTCAGTACTCCTAATGTTGCTGTACATGAACTGTCAGCACTGGCCTTTCTCGTGAGCATCAATGGCCATCACGACTAAAGTAGCTCTCAGAACATGGCATTTGCAGTGCTTTCGTATAGCGGCGTGTTGGAGCTTCGCAGAGCCGGGGGTGGGGGCAGACGAGTAATGATGGGGATATTCCACTGTGTAATCCTTACTTTGAGGAGAGTCTTCCTGTGAGGTAAATGTTAGACAGGGCCTTTGTGAATCAACCTATCTCTCTCTCTCTTTCTGTCTTTCTCTATCTCGCTCTGCTCTCTCTCCCTCTCCATGGAACCCTCACTTCTTCGCCATCTCTTGGGTGGCACTGCCCTTCTGGTTCAGGGAATTTCTTACTGGGAGTTTTCTCCTAATCTCCAAACGACCAGTTGGGCCCTTCCCAGCATTTATGCAAACAGTCCTAAAGAAAGCAAGACAAAAGGAGGAAGGTAACCCCTTTATTTCTTACTGTCTCTCTTTCTCTCTCTCTCTCTCTCTCTCTCTCTCTCTCTCTCTCTCTCTCTCTCTCTCTCTCTCTTTCTCTCTTTCTCTCCATAGCTTGGCGGCTCCAGTACATGAGGATTGGCATGACAGACGCAGAACAATAATGGCATTGTTTCTGTGGCTCTCTGTAATAAGACTGAGGCTTCAGCCATGCTATCTGTGCTGAGGGTTTGGCCCTACACCAGAAATAATTCATCTTCCTCTCTCTTTTGGTCTCTCTCTTTCTCTCTCTCTCTCTCTCTCTCTCTCTCTCTCTCTCTCTCTCTCTCTCTCTTTCTCTCTCTCTCGCTCTCTCTTTACACACAGGGGACTGACCTCTATCACACACTGTATCACAAACACAATCTGCCATACATGGCTTACAGGTTCAAAAATATAGTAATAAGTACAGTAACCAGAAAGTGACCTCTTCACTTTTTGCAGACGAGGACAGAAGGTGATGAAAGTGGGAGTGAGAGCACACTGAACTCAGGTTGATAGTGAGGTGAACAGAATTTGAATCAACAAGATCTGGTTGTCTGGTATCTGATTTTATTGTTGTAAAAGTACAAAAGGATTTCCCCTTTAGTGATCAATAAAGTAAATCTGTCTATGTGTATGTCTGTCTATCATTCTATCTATCAATTTATCAATCAATCAATCAATCTATCTATCTATCTATCTATCTATCTAGCGATCTATCTAGCGATCTAGCGATCTATCAGAGTCAAGTAGTTTTAAATGTCTAAAATGGCAACATTACAGGAGAAGGAATGAACCTTTTTCACTTGTAAAATGTAAAAAGATTTTATTTCAAGACACTTTGGAGCATTTCTATTGTTCCACTCATCATTTCACATGTAACAACAGCCAGATTCAAAATATGTGAAAAGGTGAAAAACATGATACAACATATATATTGTCACTGTCCAATGAAAAAACTGAATCTCCAAAATTGTGACTTTACAGAAGAGGGCAAAATGTTCTTCACTCTGAATGGAAGTAAATATAAAAAAAGTATTCCAAGTATTTTAGAGCATTTCTATTGGTCCATTCATCCAGAATTATTCACACAGTGTACAGAGCAGTTACAGGGTTCAGCCCATGGAAAAATCTAAAAACAGACAAAAATGAAGGTGCATGTTCTTCATTGGACAGCAGCGATATATAATTTGTAATCCAAGAAACAAGAGGGTCAGGATAATAATTAAATTGTACCTCAAAGCAGTGAATTGATGTTCTTCACAGCTATGGTGTTTAAAGCTATTTATGAGTCCTATTATGGTCCTATGTGGTTATTATAACAGTTATGCCTACAGGGTGTAACCAGAAAGTACAGAAGGGGTGGACCCTCTATGGTTTGAAATTGTGCAGGTGTGATAGAAACTGTTATTGCTGAAGGCCGGCTTCTTTGTAATCTAATTTTCATTCAAATTGGAATGACAGATTCAGACGTTCTGTGAAAACGGTTCTTATCATTTACATGAAGCACATCTGAAGGTATTTCATCTATGACAGTATTAAAGCATTGCAACAGTTTTGCTCATCTACTTTCACTCCAATATACTCTTCTTTACACCCCCTTATAAAAAACCCCTCCCAAATAAAAATACTGATCAGGTTTTATTAAAACTCAGATGTGATAATGTCACTTATTTATTTAAAAATATGTTTTTTAAACTGTGTTTTGGATATTAATGCATAGCAAGGCTGTACTTTAAAGATTTTATAGCTGAAATGAGAAGATAAAAACATGTAAGAACTGCAGTTTGTAAGTTTAGATTTTTTTTTCTTAAAACTCTACCTCCATAAAAAGTACTAAAAGACTCTACAAAGTCAGAGAAAAGTATGTAAATAAACAAACATGATAAGAAAAATAATACAAAGACATTTGAGGATCAGGAGAAGACAGACTGAAGTTGCAGTTTACTTTGAAAGGGTTCTTAGTTCTTTGCACTTTAACCTGTAGATCATCAGGACCGACCTAAGGCAGAAGGTAGGCTGAGTTAGTGGCACTTGACATCTCTTGACGCTATAAAAATAAAGGTGCCAAAAAAGGTTCTTTGGAGTGATGCACAGAGGACTCGCCTTTGGTGGTGTGAAGAACCCCTCAATGGATGATTCTTTAAAGAGCTATTTCTGTAATTACATGTATTTCCCAGTGCTGTAGGTCTGAGCCAAGAACCATTTGAGCACCTTTATTTTTAAGAGTGTGTTCTCTTCATAACTTACTCATTCTCAGCCCAATAGAAAATATAACTTTCTCCTCTAAAACCAACTGCAAAAATACATAATTTAATATAAATACTTTAAAAAATACCTGTATATAATTTACAAACAATAACGCACAAGAACCCTTGAGTGGACGTACAGAGGGGGTCTGAGATGGGTCCATCCACATTCAACACCATCACTGTATTTCATTTTTGATCACTGGTGAATTCCCCTACACGCCTACAAATACAGGTGCTTCAGTGGCTCTCTGGATAATACCACAGTAGAACCACTGTTGGTTCCATAAAGAACCATGTTTGTAATAGAATGTGTTGGTGTAAAGAACATCTATATGAAGTCAGGGTTCTTCACGCTCAGTTTTACATCTCTATTACACACACGATTCTTTATGGAACCAAAAGTGGTCCTTCTGCATCACTCAAAGACCCACTGAAGCACCTTTTTTTTAAGCGTGTGGAGTATCCTTGTCCTGCGCATTTCAGTGTTTTCCTGATCTAACACACACACCTCAGCTCAGGAAGGGCCTGTTGATTTACTGGTTAATTGAATCACACATGTTAGAGCCGGGAAATCCTAAAATGTGCAGGACAGGGGTACTCCAGGACCACCTTTAGGACACATAGGCTGTTTTTTTTTTTTTTTTTTTTTTTTTTTTTTTTTTTTACATTTGTCTGTTTAGTAAACAAATGAAAACACCCTCTGATTTTCTGCAGATATTCAATCAAGCAGTTCTGCACTAGATGAAATCTCATTGTATCTCATTTAAGAAAGAGCTGAAAAATAGTGCATTTTATTTAAATGTGTACATCAGTCCCACATTATTAAAATAGACCACTGCTAAATGACTAATTACTGCTTAAGTAAGTGAACCCAAAGTCAATCACTATGTTGATGCGCTCTATAATACTAAGGCTGGACTGATGTATACATTTTCATCAGTAAAATCCATTGCAGTGTTAATATTTTATGTGAGTGTGAAAAAACAGACTACTTTCACTGAGCCCACCTCATTACACATAAGTGTCTGGTTCACTCTGTGTGCACACCTTCACTCTTAAAATTAATATGGCCAAAAAAGGGTTCCCTGGATTGATTCCATTGAAGAACTACTTATGTTTCCAAAAATGAATTGATGAATGGTTTATTAAAGAAGCATGTTTATGAAGAACCTATGAAATGTTTTGAAAACTCAACGTCCAAGAACCCTTTGGGAGTCTTAATTTTTAAGAGTGCTGGTCTTTGTAAGAGTGTTGGTCCTTTGCTCTGATGATAGTGACAGCAGAAGCTCTGCCACAACCCCAACCACCCCCCCCCCCCACCTGCCCCGCGTGTCCCCTCATGTGTCCGGTGAGGTATCATAACTCCGTGCCCTCGCGCGGGTAGATCAGACTGTTCACGCTGAAGCCGTTGTAGAAATGTCCGCTGAAGTGTCCCGCGCTTTGCGCTCCTGTCGTGAACGCGCCATGATGCGCGCTTCTGGCCGCGTGGTGCGCGCTGTCATGCTGCTCGGCCGCGGGGGCGTGCTCGTGCTGGTAGGCGCCGATGTTGCGGCTGGACAGCTCGCTGAGGAGTCCGAGAGACCCGTGTCTGACTGCAGAGGCGGACGAGGAGGAGGAAGAGGAGGAGGTCAGTCCGGCCACAGTGCTGAAGAACCCGGCCAGGCACGGGGCCGATGGGCCGCGGGGAGCCTCGCCGGCCGCGTCCGCTTCAGGGGGAGAGGGGGCGGGCAGAGAGGGAGATAGAGAGCCGCTCAGAGCCGCCACAGAGCGACCCTCCTCAGTCTTTGAGCCCCCACTGGGGTCCGACCTGCGCTTGCGCTTCCTCCGGAAGTTTCCGTTGTCGAACATTTTCTCGCAGTTGGGGTCCAAAGTCCAGTAATTTCCCTTTCCTTTAAGGAGAGCATCAGTCCATCAGTCAATCAATCAATTAATCAATCAATAGACTTGATAAATAAGTAAAGACAAGACTAACAATAATTCAAATAATAAAAAAGAGTATAATTGATGTGTATAAAAGTATAGTACTTTATCTATTTAACCATCCATCCTTTCTTTCAATTAATCCATCCACTGAGTCATACATTATTTCATCCATCCACCCATGCATCCACCCATTTATCCACCCATCCATCTGTTCATTCATTCATTCAGTCAGTCAGTCAACCTTAATGTCCCATATTACAATTAATGTTCCAATAAATAAAATATATCCAAAAATAATATATTTCCAATAAATAAAATATAGTTCTATAAAAATAAATAAAGAAGGAAGGAGCGACACTGCTGTCACAACCAGTCAATCGCTATTATTAGTACATTTCTGAATCTATAATAACTAATTCACAACTGTAGTTTTTGGAAGAGGTCTTTTCCCACCTCTATTCAGGCAAACCCCCCCCCTTTTTATTTATTTATTTATTTATTTTACTTCATTTTGACCCATCAGTTAGTTCCTGAATGGAGGGCGGGGCTTGTCTGAATACGGGTATGAAAAATAAATACGCACTCCCCGAACCCAAGGCGTCGCGCGCCCTCAGCTCACCTGGGTCGTCTTCGTCACGCGGGACCTTCTTGAAGCAGTCGTTGAGCGACAGGTTGTGTCTGATGGAGTTCTGCCAACCCGCCTTGCTCCTCTTGTAGAAGGGGAAGTTGTCCGCCACGTACTGATAGATCTGGCTGAGCGTTAGCCGCTTCTCGCGCGCGCTCTGGATAGCCATGGCAATGAGCGCCGAGTAGGAGTAGGGTGGGCGCACGAGCTTTAGCAGCTCCTCCTGACTCGCCACGGACAGCCAGCCCAGGTCCGGAGCGCCGCTCAGGTACGGTCTCTGCGCGCCGTACGAAGGCACGAGCGGCGCGGGGGGAGCGCCCGGTCCTCCGCCCGCGTGCAGGTATGAGGAGGCGGACGGAGGCGGCGGCGGAGTGGCGGTGGGTCCGTTGAGCCACAGGTAGGGGCTCGCGGCGGGCGCGTACTCGCTCAGGCCGTAGGGCGCCACGCCTTGCTGGTGGTAGGAGAAGCCGTCGCAGTACGCAGCCACATCCGCCGGCTCGTGCGCGCTCTTGGGCAACGGCTGCAGGGCTGCTGGGTGGGCGGGGTGATGATGGTGATGGTGGGGGTGCGTGGGCGCCGCGTGCTGCAGCTGCGCCTCCATGGAGTTCATCGTCGCCGCTCGCGACACAGTGTACCGCGAGCGCGCGCGCTCTCGGAGCAGCGGATTCCGGGCTCCGGTACTCAGTGCGCGCGGAGCAACAAGTGGCGCAAATTTCTTCACCCGCCGTGGGCCTGTAGTGGTTTATAGAGGCGGTGCCGGAGGGAGCGAGGCGGGGCTTAGCTTAGTGCGACCAATCACAGTGGTTATCCGCATGGGAGGGGCCACGCGCGGGTGGTGAAAAAGTTTCCTCAGAACCTCAAAGAGCGGAGAGAGAAAAGTGACTTCAGATTCATTAAAGTTCATTTCGATTCATATTAATTAAAGAACAAATCACAGCCCAATCTACTTCAACCTCACACAGACAACAGAACACCTCAGAGCTGTGTCCCAGAGCTGCCGAGGGACATTTAAATAAAGAGACTTTAAGGAGAAATCCGCGGCAAACATCCCGCACCATCCGAACAACACTGTCTTCTGTGTGATCTGTTTACACATCGCTGCAGTTTACCTCTTTCATAAAACATTACACAGGAGGTTTATTTAAGAGACTATTTTACTAATTTAATAACTGTACAGCGATAGATAACAACATTTGTCAAAATAAAATGTAATTAAATATTCAAATAGCATTCTTAATCATAATATTTATTATTATTATTATTAATAATAATAATAATAATAATAATAATAATAGCACCCTGTATTATTCATGTAATTTTAAGTTATTATTGTCATTATTATTATAAATACTACTACTAATAATAATAATTAGTATTGTTAATAATAAAATGTAATTATTTCGAATATCTTAAATGTTTCTTAAAATGCCTCATATTAATTTGAAGGCTTTTGAGTATCGTATTGTTTTAAGTGAAATGTTCTGCTGATGAAACGGAGCTGCAGTGTCAAGCTATGCGTTATTCCTCGATAAGCCTGTTTCTGATCGGTACAGTTTATTTCACACAGTCTGACTCCTGCTCGTGATTAAGATGTCTGGTTTCCTAACAGTGGGGACAGTATTTGTATTTGCTTATGGGACCTCAGCTCAGGTATCATTTAAACTGGATTATGATTTAACGAAAGAAAAGAAACCTGGTACAAACATTTCTACTGATTCTCATTAGAAATTCATTATATCGTCCTATACCTAAATGTTTTACATATATCTGGAATTATTATTTGTGCTATTATTCGTCTATTATTTCTTGCTATTATCATTATTTTTGCTATTATTATTATTATTATTATTAACTATTATTGATATTATTGTTAATATTCTAAATTATTTTGTTTTTTATTGTTAGTCCGTTTGTCCTTATTTTATTACAGTAGTTAATTGTTTTCGAGAACAATCTTTTTTTAATTTAGACTTTCTGAAGTGAAATTAATTTGATAAGATACCGATCTTACCTAAAAATGTATTTATTTATTCGAATATTGTTTATTCGTTAATTCGCGAAATTCTAAGTGAGATACTTTTGGTTTTAAAACTCGGAGAGGTTTATTCTGTTTATTCTGTAAATCTAAAGTTTACAGTGTTGTGGACTGTGCTGGATCAGTACTGACAGGTTTACGAGTCTATTAGAACCGCTGCTCCAGCGAGAGATCCGCACCTCCGCCTCGTCCAGAGACAAACAGGCACGAGGCGAAGAAACGTTGAAACCCTGATCACTGAGATCACTAAGAGAGCACCACGAGCAGAAAGCAGAGCAACATGGTCAGCTGAACAGTCTCAGAGCTGTATATTCTCAGATCTATCTGTATTACTTCATCCTGCCACCTGTTCATCTGTTCACTGGGGTCCTGAAGACCAGGGGAGGACGAGCACAGACACAGCTCATCATAAGAACCCACGATGTGTGTAGAGAGAGAGAGAGAGAGGGAGAGAGAGAGAGAGAGAGAGAGAGAGAGAGAGAGAGAGAGAGAGAGAGAGAGAGAGAGAGCTTTACACTACAGACTGATTCCAATCAGGTTCAGATGAATCCATTAAGCTACTCACAGCGTTGTTATGTCTGAGGGGCTGAGTGGTTAAACACTGCCCGCTGCTCTGTCTGGCCATGCAGTGAATCAAACACTCCCGGCGCTATCTAGTGGTAGACAGTTGTACTGACTTTCAGCATCAGGCGTTGTCAAGGCTGTGATCGTTTTAGGTGTAGAGAACTTTTTACACACTACTAACCAAACACAGGTGAACGAGTCAATAAATGAACAGATTCGTAAGGAATCGAGCGTGACTGCTCTGCTCTCCTAAATCTCAACAGGCCTCTTTAGAGAAAGAAGAAAAGCTGAGATCAGAAGTTAAACAGTTTGTAATGTTCTGAAAATAAACAAGCTCCTCATGTTGTACCAACAACCAGGCATCAAACAAGTCGACCAAGGAAAACAACAGCAGTTGCTGACAGAAACGCTGAGAGAGTTGTTCTGAAGTATCGTTAAGACACGAAACGATTACTTATGATTAATCGTTTCGATTAATTATTCATTACGATTAAAACGATTAATCGTTTAATGATGAACAGAAATGGGGTGATAAGACTTTTTTTTAGCTTTAGGGTTTGGTTACAGCTGCTTGTTGGATTTTCTGAACTGTAGTTTATGTGCAGCTCCTCATGTCCAAACCTTGTATCTCGTGTTTTACATAGTTGTTTATATGGCAGTTGTTATTTACATTGTATTTCTGTTCCACAATTCCTCTAGAAATGCTTCAAGATGACTTGGAAAAAAAGATTTCTACAATAACTTCCATTGAAAGTTAAAAAGGTAAAGTACCCTTTTTGAAGATACGAGTTTTCTGTAACAGCGACGATATGTACATTAGATCAACTAACTATAATATGAATCTGCAGATGGTGAGATATGTGAACTGAACGCGTAAAAGCGCACTACATGCGTAATAACGCACCAGGCGCATAAACCCGCACAACAGCTAGAAAGAAAAGCAGACTCGTGACCACATCTCAGGTACAGATGAATTAAAATATGTAAAATTGGTAAATGGATCTGGACATTGTCACACTGGGCAGCCTAGGGTAACGGGACCATTTGGGGCACACGTGAGAACAGTCACTGTTACACTGTTTTATTTAAAAGGATCTTAATCTACATTGTAAAGTCGCAGTGTCCTAAATGTGAAACACACACTCTTCTGATCACACGCGCCTCTGGCTGTTTATAGACGGGGCTATCAGCGCCCCTTTGAGAAGATACCCTCAAGACGAAAGCACATTAACACTATTTTAGGAAGTTTAGTTTTAGTCACTTGTTTGATGTTTAAAACTGGTTTAAATAAACCTTGTATTTCAGTTTCTTCACTTTTTTGACATATCTTGAATCTGGCAGTCAATCCGTGTCAGTTTTTAACAATTTCGTGATGGAAATATAGTGTGACTTTAGTGCCGGTCGGTGTGGCAGCAGCTTGAAAATATGCCGGTTGGAGTGCCGGCTGCTGTAAGATATGCCCACATGCTGACACCGGTTGGTGTGACAGCAGGATTAGGATGTGCCGGGTGAAGTGCCGGGTGAAGTGCCGGGTGAAGTGCCGGGTGAAACGCCGTCCGGACACAACCCCCTCTCAATATTTCTTGTAAAATGCAGACGAGACCAAGAAATACAGTCAATCAAACTTCTCTAAGAGTAAAGAAAGATAATCCATTTTTAATTAAAATCAGTGACCATTAACTACCATGTTCTCATGAATAAAGAGTTACAGGTCAGCGGTAAAGCACAGTAAGAGGACAGTATCATAAGGAGTAACAGTGTATTTTCTGATCATTCTAAGACTATCTGATTATTGCAGATGTGCAGTTTAGTATCCTCTCATCTGCACCAACTCCAATTCTAAATACTTCAGCAAAACTTCAGAATGAAGGATGCGATGATAAACACACTCTCTACCCCTACCCCTCACATTACACCAGGGGGCAAATATCAGTAGGTTTGTGGGGTTGCCACAGAATGAAAACACGAATGAACTGTTGTTACACAACAGCTGGACCTGAGCACCAATAGAAAACAAAACGAGGCTCCTGCGAAAAGAAAAGTCAGAGACATAACTCTAATGGACCTAGAGTCAGTCCCAACAAAGTGCATGGTCCAATTCTAGGACAAATGGAGAGTCGACTCCGACGCGTTGGACTCGATTCCACACCTCTGTAAGCGTGGGCGTGCACGGGGTAAACAGCTGTAGACTGGCTGTTTCACTTTAGACAGAGCAGAAATACAGCAAAGTCAGCTTGGCTCTTAGCTTTTGGCCAGATAATGGATTTAGAATGAATTTCCAAAACACATGCCAGGTCTAAAAGGCCATGTAACCATGTGATTAAACTCAGTCATTGTGCTCTGATGATCAGCTGAGGTAGAAATCACTTGGAATCAGAATCGGCGTTACAACGAGTCCCGCCACGAGATGGCGCCAAATACCGACTATTCGCTGACACGGTCTACAGTGGAGGACCTTCACCTGAAAAATCTGTCATCTCTGCTTCGGTTTAATCAAATCAGTCATAAGAGGTGGAAGTACAGCAGCATCTTTAAACACCTCAAGCTAACATTTAACAAATTATTAAAGCCCTTTTATATCACGGCCGAAATGAACATGTACATGTAGCCCTAAGCATAATTCAGGCTACATTAAATAGGTCATCTGTTGGCTTGCAGAACATCCCAATTCTTTGTGGCATAAATTCACATACTTGAATGCTTGGAGATTCTGGCCCATGTTAACATGATTGCATCACTCAGTTACTGCAGATTTTTCAGGAGGACTTCAACGCTGCCACAACCCAAAGAGGTTCTATTGGATTCAGATCCAGTGACTTGGAGGACCACTAAACACTAAACACATTACCTGAGGCTGCTGGGCCTTATCGACAGGACTCTATGCACTGCATTGCCTCTATACGACCCACTCTGCACAGCAGAGTTAAATCCTAGTTCGTTTATCTGTTAACGTGACGTGTACTTTCTCCAGTGGTCCCTCTTAAACTCTTAACCTGGGTAAAGACAAGCGTCCAGGCTTTTTTCTGTCCTGGCACCAAAGTGGTGGAACGAGCTGCCCCTGGATGTCCGAACGGCAGAGTCGCTCGCTGTCTTCAAACGCAGACTGAAGACCCACCTCTTCAGAGAGTACTTGGACGAATAGTTCTATGGTCGCCTTATTGTCTTGTGTTTAGTAATGTCTAAGCTTGGAGGTATCTTTTGAATTATTAGCCTATTCTAACTAGCTGAGGTTTTCTTGGGTAAATAGCAAAGCACTTTGTAAGTCGCTCTGGATAAGAGCGTCTGCTAAATGCCGTAAATGTAAATGTAATGTAATGTAAACGTAATGCTTTGCATCACTACTCCACATTCACATATTGCTGATTTGACTCCACACTCATGTTGGTCGTGAAACATCTTCTAACTACTGCAGCAAACTGGTTCATATTACAACATCAAACGCAAACATGTTAGCGCCTGTATTTCAACACGTTCCGCAGTAAATCTGAAAAATACACTGAAGTACAACTCTACAATTACTTAAACATCAACACTGAATATTCACTGAAACCTCAGTACACCACAAATCCTTACAGTGTCTTTTTGTTTCTGAGCGGCCCTGCTGTGTTGAACTCGTGGTATTTTACACAACAAAAGTTGCAGAAGAGGATGATCTACATTTTGTCATCCATGTTCATCAGCAGATCCAAAAATCAACACTAATCAACTGTACAGTTGCAGCAGAAGTAACACTGGGTCGTCAAAACAGTCCGTGCTCAAGACTGCTGTTGAAAGGTTAGACTGACAATCTTGTTGAAATAAGACACCTGTTTCAACATCAGTGCAAATCCTTAAATCTGATATTCTGTTCTATAATAACTCATCCAGCTAGGCGTGAACACAACTAGACCCACTCAGTACATCACTCAAAACACTCTTAATGGCACTGAATCAGAACCTTCTGAACTAATCATTCTCCCTGTTGAAAGAAAAAGCTGGCTGTGATCCTCAAGGAGACTGAAAGAAAAAGTGTTCACGTGTATGAGTATCAATTCTACACAAACATCTTGAAGACTGAACCATCAGATGATGCTTTGAAATCAGGTTCTGTTCTGAATCTCAAGACTAAACCAGTTTATGAGTGTCAGATATTAAATTCTTCAAGTATGTAATAATCATAAGTTACAACTGAAGTGACTATCTGAAAAGTCCTCCATGTACAGCACACACTGCTTTGCTTTACAGAGAAAGGCATTCTGGTCCAGGGCAATGAAGTAGTTCTGGATGATGCTGTTCTTCCCCTGTCCCAAACACAAAGAAAGTGCTGTGGCTGCTCCATTTATCTCAAGGATAGACATCATTCATTTGCACCTGAAAGAGAAAAGAAAAGAAAGGAATTGTCAACATGCACACTTGATGTACTAGAATTCTTTACTGTAATACAGACGCTCTTATGCTGCTTAAAACCAGCATTATATTTTGTGGAGAAATTACAATACTCCAAAGAGTTTTTGGAAACTACACACCACAACCCTAACAAATATTCAACTTTGTATTCTAATACGCTGCGATGCAAACAACTGTTTTAAAGAATATACTTCAGCAGGTGGTCCTCAGTTTCAGATGCACCTGCAATCAAGCAAGTCGACCTATGCCAGGTCACTGTGCCACACTACTGCTTAAAAAAAGAACACTGTCTTTCAGCTAAGAGCACAGGACAACGCACATTTACATACAATAAGAGTACAAACCTTTCAAGATTAACATGATTCGGTTCCTGCAGTCTTCAAAAGGTAAAACATTTAGCAAAGAACCTGAGATTTCCTTTCCAAAAAGCATAATGAAATCTTGGTCACTCTGAAAGGCAACAAAAGCCGTATTTTAAGAATTGTTTTAACATTTCATACAAGATGTAATTTACAGTTACAGAGATTATATTAAGAAACTAAGGGTAAGGTCTAGGATTAGCAGAGACGTCTCTGGATGATGGCAACACTTAAATACAGACAGAAAATGATCGTTCATTCTGTCCAGAACTAGTGCTCCGTCAGCTGAGTGGCACAGAGAAGCAACATTAGGACATAACACACTAAAAGAAATAACTGACAATGCTCTATATTTTTCAGAATTCAAACGCATTAAGCTACTAAAGATGCTTTAAACTTTCAAAAGTACTTAAGAATAACCTTCTTAATAAGTTTAAAATAAATTTTAATATCAGTCTCCTACTACATTTTACAACAGCAGCTGCAAAACATTAAAATAAAATTAAGTAACAAAGGTTTAGAAGCATACACAACATAATTGAGAAAAAAAAAAAACCCCGACAACGCCACGAATCGGTTCACGAATCGGTTCACGAATCGGTTCACGAATCGGTTCACGAATCGGTTCACGAATCGGTTCACGAATCGGTTCACGAATCGGTTCACGAATCGGTTCACGAATCGGTTCACGAATCGGTTCACGAATCGGTTCACGAATCGGTTCACGAATCGGTTCACGAATCGGTTCACGAATCGGTTCACGAATCGGTTCACGAATCGGTTCACGAATCGGTTCACGAATCGGTTCACGCCAGTCTACCCCTTCTGGGAGTTCTACAAACGACCAGTCCATTAAAATGAACCATATCAGACCAATTCAGACCATTTGATTCACTCTTAAGAACATTTGATTCACTTTAACCACTAAGCTTTCTGCCATTCAACTCACAGGAATAATCGTCTTTATACTGCAATTAAAGTGAGCAAAAACAAATTCAGTTCATTATCAGCAAATTTTAGTAGCTATCATGTTACATCTGTAAATATTTACACATCACAACGCAAAAATGCCAATCACATATTAGCTTTAGTCTAGCTGGGTTTACTGTGAATCCTGAGCCTCGTAAATGAATCGCTTTAAAGGAGTACTCATCTAGACAGTCCATTAAAAAAAAACAAAAGAATAAATAACTTACCGTCACTGCTTTCTGCGTGAGTAAATCTGGAGAATTTACAAAATTACAATCTACAAAATGACAAAAGTAGCTATCAGAGTAAAACCGATTTAAAGACCCCAAGTTTCACAGTTCAAAGATAAATCAGACAGCAGAATTAGGTTTGATAGTCTTAAAACACCCAAGTTTTAATACCCCATACGGACACTCAATCAAAGCTACTCCAGCTGAAATAATAAAGATTATAAGTTAATACTCGATTATGTTAACACAGGCACAAGCTAACTGAGGAAAAACGCCGGTAAACCGCCGGTTAGGCCTGCTGGAGTCTGTTAATGCTAGACTAACTCTGCAGCTAAAAGAACAACTGGTTTGTTGTTGTTTTTTTAGCCAAATGTACATTAAAAACACTTAACTTCATACAACATTTACCACTCTGCTGAATCTCATATTTATTCACTACAAGGAGTGTGGTGATATTCCTCTATCCGTACATTTAAAGTACTAGCTAGTTTCCTCAGAAGCGAGAAGCAAACCGAGCGCAGAGACAAGTCTGGATAAATTGAGAAGGAGGCTAGTGGGCGTGGCTCTGTACACGTGGGCGTGGCGCTCTGTGTGTGGGCGTGGCTCTGTATGTGTGGGCGTGGTGCGGTTCTAGGCAGGCGCGTGTCAATCAAAGATCACACCTGAATCTTTGACCAACACTGAATCAGGACAACGACAGACAGAATGGAGTACCAGCAACAACACCAGTTACTTAAACAGTGTGAAATATATACACAGTAAAAACGATATACTCTACAGCCACAGTGAGCTGCAGTCTATAGAGAGAGATGGACTGACTGGTCAGTGTTGAGAAGGGGTCATGGGTTGAAGAGCAGTGTTGGGCAGAGTCTGTGCAGTAATAGAGCTCAGAGCCGGAGGAGTCTCCCAGTCTGACAGTGATTGTCTAATGCTAGGGTTGGTCGGGACAATAATCCTATTTAATTATTTCAGCTGAACGTCATATGCGGGCCTGCGAGACCTCTACTTCCTGACCTAAAGCACAGCTTTAGAAAAGAGCCATGAGAGAACCAATGCTTCAAGCCACCCTACTGGATGTTGCAGACGTTTCATAGCCAGCGAGAAGCTGGCTTTTTCTGGGCTATGTCAGTAGTTCCAGCTGACTACTGAGCATCTTTTACCTTTAGCCTAAGCTCTTCCACAACACAGTAACCACCAGCTGAAGTAATCTGCAGTTGTCCTGACTATATCACTGTGTTATTTCCATACCTCCCAGTAAATAGATTATCATTCAGTCCAATCCATTATTCATCAGTGCTGGCTTACATCATTAGCACACCTCGTCCTCAGGCTGACGCTGCCTGTCACGATAACGCCATGGCAAAGAGTAAAGATCAAGGCCTGCTGTTGTCTTGACATGAAGACATAACCTGGCTTTGCTGCTGCAAAGTGTGTGTGTTTGTGTGTGTGTGTGAGGGAGAGAGAGAGAGAGAGAGGGAGAGAGAGAAGAAGACAATAGGAAAACAGAGTTTCAGAACCTTATTAGGGTTTCACCTCAGGCTCTTGGCATGTGGGTGACAGAGGGAAAGACATGAATAATGAGCAGATGGAGAGAAGAAGGAAAGAAGAAAGGAGAGAAAGAGGCAGTGCTCTCCCCTGCTTTATACAGAGTGCTGACAGAGACAAATAGAGGGAGACCTAATGCATGTCTCTAATCTGAGATGCATCATCTCTCTCTCTCTCTCTCTCTCTCTCTCTCTCTCTCTCTCTCTCTCTCTCTCTCCCACTCTCTTGCTGCTATGTCCTTCTCTTTCCCAAGACGATATGACGACTATTCACAATCACACACGTTCACTATATGTCCAGATGTTTGTGGACACCCCTTTCTAATGGATGCATTCAGCTACTTTAGGTTGCACCTTTTGCTCACACAGAGGTGCAAACACACACACACACACACACACACACACAAACACAGAGCTTGTCTAGTCCCTGTAGAGCAGCATTGTGCTGTGGAGCAGTGGAACTGTGTTCTCTGGAAAGATGGTGCTCTGTCGAACACTTCTGTGGTTGAATTGGGGAGTTGAGTTGTGATGATCATCCAACATCCTGACCTCACTGAATGCAATCAAATCCTCACAGCAATGCTCCAAATCTAGTCAAAAGGCTTTCCTGGACAGTAGAGACAGTTAGTACAACCAAAGCAGGATAAACTAATTTTTAAATACCATTGATTTAAAAGAAACAGTGAATGAGCAAGCGTCCCGATACTTTATACTATAGTCTGAGCTGTACAGAGCCTAGACCCTATATAGTATACTTTGTTGAGTTTATGAAGGCCCAAGGACTGTGTGTTTGTGGAGTGATGGAGCCTCATTCAATACTTCTTGGATGAGTTGGAGTGGCATTTGAGATCCCCGGCCTAAATAATCTTCTTGTGGTTGAATGCAACCAAATCCTCACAGCAGTTATCCAAGATTTGGAGTACCAAAGTGAACCTGACTTTTGCATTAAAAACAAATCAACTGATTTACAACACACCATTTCACTGAAAACTCGGGTCTTCACTGAGAACAAAGCAATTAGTGGTGCTGTAGACGCCCTATCCATCCTGTCTGGGTTTCTGGGGGCAGGGTGAGCGGGCAGCTGAGTGGCAGAACCAATCAGAGTGGAGTTAGTTCATTTTCCACTGTATACTACTGCAGAGTGCTGAATGGAGATTAGTTTAACACTGTATGTATTCACTGTGTACTGGTTATTTTGCTGCATTCACATCCCAGCCATGCCATCAATGTCCACAGGCACACACACACATACACTCACAAAGGGGTCTGTAAGGGAGAGTAGAAGGAAATGCCAGTGGTTTGCTTTGCTAACTTAAAAACATCTAGAATCTAAATAAATCCTCCAAGGCATACCAGGCAAGCAGGAATGAATGCTCAATGTGTGTGTGTATGTGTGTGTGTGTGTGTGTATGAGTCAATAACAGCATACACGCTGAGGGCAGGACGCATAGCTACCCCTGTCCACCCGCAGCCATCCTATAATAGGTCAGTGTATAGGGTGAGATAGTCTAGATTGAGCAGCTTATATTTAATACTGGTACATTTCTCAAGTCTTGCCATTTCACATCAGCCCAGGGCCAGAGGTGAGGAGGCTGGAGATATTACAGTAGATATTACTGCCATTATGGAGCTCATCTCAACCCTCTGACCCTACAGCTCTCAGCAAATGGCCTCTACACAGCAGCAATAATCACAGTAATAACCTACATGCACCTCTCTCGCTCACACACACACACAGTCTTGAATCACATCTCTCGTCCTCGACCCCCCTATCCTGCAGTAAACCCTCTAAAATGTCATGTACCATATGAACTGCACCGATTGTGGAGCATCTATTAGAGTCCCCGTACACCATGATAGTGAATAGTGTAACACACTACCACAAGGTGGTGCTGTATATCTCCACAGGATTTTAAAAAGGAGGGAACAGGAGATGCTCATAATGACTGAAGGTCCACCGCACAGTGTTTTCATGGATCCACGATTTTCTAGGGCAGCTTTCCACAACCCTTGTCCTTGAGCACCCCCTGCCCCTTTTAATTGTTTACTCTGCTCCCAACACACCTGATCCCACTAATCAGCTAATTAACAAGCGCTTCCTGAGTTGAAGGTTGCGTGTTAGAGCAGAGAGAAACCACTAAAATGTGTAGTGGTTCCTCCAGGGTCCCTCAGTTGGAACCCACTGTTCTAGGGGAAATCTTGGCATTCTCAGCTGATGTGAAGGACAGTCACTATGTGACATGGCCAAAGTACACCACACTATCTGTCACTAAATAGTAAAAATGCATATTAATGCTGTAAGTTGTTCTGGGGACTGGTTAAGCAGTGAGATTCAAAGTCGATGATGGTTCAACAAGAGGGAGTTTAATATAGTGGCTTAAAAACAGTAGAGTTTGAAGTGAGTAAGTTTTGTCTTATACTGTGATTGGTCTAGACAGCCATAATCAACTGGAGCTGATGATCATTTAACCATTTTGTTTTACTTTACATACATACTTACATACTTACATACTTACAGTACATTTCTTCTATCCAAAGCAAATGAGTGTGTACATTTCAAGAAATTAAAATATTACAATAAAGTCATCTTAGTGACATAAAGGTATTGATCTAAAGAAGATACCCTAGTACCACTACTACTACCACTGCTAGGAATACAACTATGACTACCACCATGTATACTACTACTACCACCACGACTACCACCATGTATACTGCTACTACCACTGTAATTACTACTACCACTACTACTACCACTGCTAGGAATACAACTATGACTACCTCCATGTGTACTACTACCACTGTAAATGCTACTACTACCACTATGACTACCACCATGTATACTGCTACTACCACCACGACTACCACCATGTATACTGCTACTACCACTGTAATTACTACTACCACTACGACTACCACTGCAATTACTACTACTACCACCACGACTACCACCATGTATATTACTACTACCACTGCAATTACTACTACTACCACCATGTATACAACTACTACTACTACTGCTACAACACCCACTATAATTACTACTACCACTATAAGTAGCAATACTACCACTATGACTAAAACTATTGCGTCAACAACTACTGATACAACCACTACGACTACGACTAATATTACTTCCAGGAGTACAACTACAGCTACCACTGTGACTGCTACTACTACGATGGCTACTACTTCTACAATGACTACTACTTCTACTATAACTATCACTATGAATACCACTATAAATGCTACCACTGCCACTACAAATACTACTACTACCACTACTACTACCATGATGAATACTATCATTACCACTACTACTACCACTACTGCTACCATTACAATGACTACCACTTTGAATATTACTGATCCCACTATGACTACTATGACTATCACTGTGACTACCACTGCACTACTACTATAATAAATACCACTACTACCAATGCGACTCCCAGTACTACTATTGCCTCTACAACTACCACTATGACAAGTACTGCTACTACGACTACCACTACTTATACTAATACTAATAATAGTACATCTACTTATTTCAGTGTCAATAATTATAATCCACATCTCAAAGTTATCAGTCATATAATACAAAAGATGTCTAAAACAAATAGGAAAATGCATTTGTCAGTAATGCCAGAAGATCTAATTACTTGTAAGCAGTGGACCAGAAAATATTATTATTCTAGTAAAACACACAAAGAAACACACACACACACACACACACACACACACACACACACACACCAAGTGCCTGTTACAATGGAACATGTGAGTAATGTGAATGTCTGTTGACCTCTGAAACAAAAGGCTGTTTCTGTAAAAGACCTAAAGTCAGCTTGTGTGTGTGTAGCAGGTTTACTCCAGATGCCACCTGAAAAGAGTACACCAGTAGCCAGAGAGCTCAGAGGGTGGTAAAAGGCCCCAGCCTGACAGGCCTCACTTTACCCCTCCCTTCCAAACACACACTTACACACTACTCACTTACTGAGACCAACACAACATTTTTCACACAGGAGTTCAAGGAGAGCAGAATACTGTGTGTGAATGGCTGTGTCTGTGTGTGTGTATGTATGAGGTGCAGTACAGATGTGTGTTCATAAATCAGTAGACAGTTTAGCAGTTAGATATACTGCACCCCGACAGGTGCATACTCAATGTGTGTGTGTGTGTGTGTGTGTGTGTGTGTGTGTGGGGGGGGGGGGGGGGTCTGCATGTCTTCACAGTCTCAACAAAACTTTGTCTCATAGATGATGTTCTGAACTTTAATGCAAGTTAATGTAATGTTTCTGTTGGTCCATTCACCAGGAAATCTTTAAAATTAAAATATTCCCTGAAGGTTCCTTAAAACATTTTAAGAGGGGTTCTAAGTTCCTCAAGAAACTTATACTTTGATAAGTGAGTGTAAAAAGGTTTATTCCAGGTAATTTTGGAGCATTTCTAATGGTCCATTCATCATGTACTTTGAATACTTTGAACAGTGAGCCTGACAGTGCTTATATACTTGCACAAATGGAACCATTTAGACTCCTGCATTCGAAAGCGAAGACACAAACAAACAGAATGCAAACTAAAGGCCAGAGACGGAGCGAGAGCATGTTGGCGTTAGTGTGTAAAGTTAAAGTGAGTGTTTTTTTGTACAGTGTGTGGAGGCAGGTGCAGACAGGGCACTGAATCAGCTCTTTGTGTCCAGCCTGTTTTAAAAGCACTCCTGCCCAATCTGTCTCTTTCTCTTCCTCTCGGCCTCTTCCTCTCCTTTCTCCCTCTCTCTCTTTCTCTCTTTCTCTCTCTCTCGCTCGCCCTGCCTGTGGGAAGTTAGGAGTGAAAAAGTTAAAACAGCAGTTCAAACAGTGGCAGGTCTGTAGTGCAGGCAGTCATAGATCTGCAGAGCACGCTGCAGTTCATCTATCACTGACACACACACACACACACCCCTTTCACAACAGCTTCCATTGTCTTAAGGTTCTAAATCCAGACGACAGCATGGAGTTAATGTTTCCATGGTTCTGGAGAAAACAATCAGATTTCTGTGCGTTTTGTCACGATAGAAAAACAAGTCACTCAAAGTCAAACGTACACCCTCACCCACATCCTGCACGAAGACTCAGTCAGACGAGTCAGAGAACTAATTTAGGAGCAAGAGTGAGAGTCACATTTACTCCCATGGAAAGATATACACGCCTACATACGGGGTTTTAAATGTATATTTAAATATCGGTCAGAAATGATACTTTTTATAATACATACTCTGTCGTTCAAAAGTATGGAACCATTATATAAAACTAGTTTGGTTCAGAAACCCATAAAATGGGTTGAATATAATGCTACTATTCTACAACTTCAGTAGAAATCTTTAGCGTGGACTAGACGGGAATAACCCCCCCAGCATTGAGCTGTGGAGCAGTGGATGTGTGTTCTCTGGAATGATGGTCCAATTTGTATTCGGATGAGTTGTGTAGTTGGGGATGAAGATAAGTAACGATCATCCAAAATCCTGATTTCACTAATGCTCTTATTGTCAAATGCAATCAAATCCTCACAGCAATGCCCCAAAATCTCTTATAAAGCCTTCTCTGGGCAGTAGAGACAGTTACACCAACAGAAAATAGGATAAACATTTTTAATACCCCCTGGTTTCAGATGAAACAAGGAATGAGCAGGTGTCCCAATACTTTTGTCCGTATAGTGTAGGTATAATTTCAAAAAGGGTCGATAAGATCTTAAGGCAGGTATTTTGACAAACGGTTATGGCCAAACAACTGTGTCAGAGTATCTCCAACATAGCAAGGCTTGTGATGTGCTGCTCAGGTGATTTACCACTCACAGGGCTTTGAGGAAGGCCGAAGGCTCATCAGTGTGTGATGGTGACAAAGGCTATCCTGTCTGAGCAGATCTGACATAAGGGCAAGTCTTACCTTTCAATTATGCACATTTTTAAGGAGGATTATGAGAGGAATACCCAAAACACACAGTGCACCACACCCTGCTGTGTAGCTGCAGCGCCCTTGCTAACCTGTCCATCGTCAAAAGTGCCTACAATGGGCACACAAGTGTCTGGACTGGACCTTGAAGCAAGATGGTCCCATGGTCTAAGGTTGTGGTTCCCTTTACCTTTCTGGGAATTGCTGGTATTTGTGCACTGTTTACCTGTGGAATGCGCCGGGTCCATGTCAGATCCCACAGCATATCCACCTCACAAATGGCTAGAATTAAAGGATCTGATCTCAACTTGTGTCAGATACCACAGGGCACCTTTTTAGGTCTTACTGAGGAATCAACATATTAGGCAGGTGGACTTAATGTTTCAAGACCTCATTGTTGTATATTTAATGTGTTTCTATGGAAAGTAACATTTTATTTATTCAAAAGATGCGGATTTGAAGAAATACAAACAACTTACAATGCGTGGAGGTTTTATGTATGGCATTGTGTTCAGCCAAATATTAATTGTACCATCCAATTCCTGGTTTGACTAATCAGTCCCTCATTAAGTGAGATAACCGGAAGCTTTAAGAAAAAATGTGGAATCAAACAAAAGACCAAAACCTTTGACTTTTTGTTTGCAATTATGGCAATTAAGTAATGTTATTGAACGTTTTCACAGGCTAAATGTTACACTGCTGAGAAAAAAGTAGTGTGTATATAAGGTAATCAATATCTATAGATTCAAGCATCTTTATTCTATTAAGCCCTTAAAAGCAAGGCACTTCACCCCAGGCTGCTCCTAAGACCTTGTATGCACGTCTCCGAGATCCCACTATGCCGGAATAATGCTGAAATATAATCACTCCCCTTAAACACCTCCATAACCACGGCTCTCCACAGGTCAGCGTAAGCAGTTTTGTAGCAGGAGCATTGTATGGTGTATGTGTGTGTGCACACTTGCAGCCGAAAACCAGAGAGAGAGGGAAAAGGCGAGGGAGTTTTATTCACAGCTGTAGAAGTTAATGAGGAGGAGATTAATTGTTCGAGGGCCGATCAATCCTACACCCCTTTGTGTCTGAATGGAGTCCAGAACAGTTTGAACGCCATCTGGGAAAAGTATTGTTTTCCCTGGTGAGGGCTCAAAAGACCCTAATCTTTATTCAGGCTCGATATGGGGTCACACACATGCACGTTGTTGCCTTGCACGAGGTGTTGCTGAAACACAATCATCACACTTCACACTTCACACATTCATTTAATTTGACTTATTTATTTATTTAATTTCATTTGCATTTTATTATATGTTTCCTCAATGTCCACTTTGTCCAACTGCATTTTATGTACCAAAAACCGAAAATTTCCCAATGTCTTCCCTTGATCCGTATCAATAAAAAAATGTATTATAAACAAATACAACCTGAATAAAAACAGAATTATGTTATAAAATAGAAAAATATAACCTGAGTAAACACAATGTTATAAAATACACTTTATGTGTCAAATATAAACTGAGTGAGCACAGCTAATTGTATAAAATATATGACAAATATAAAGTGAGTAAAAGCAACTAATTGTATAATGATACACAACAAATATAAACACAAACTGAGTAAACACAATCAATGCTATAAAATAAACAGACAGATATAAACACTGGCTCTGTCTGGAAAGAATCATTGCCCCTTAGTTAGTTAATCATTCAATTACCAAATTTAGTTGATAACTGGGATCACTTAAACTAGACACACTCGTTTGATTATTGCTGACTCTAAATTAAACATAACCTTTTCCAGCAATGTGACATGAACTGAAAGGAATTATCAAGCAGCACACTGTGCTACGATCAAAATACATAGTGATGATAACAAAGAAAGGTATTAACATAGATCAGTTTGGAAAGTGTTACAAAGCCATTTGTAAGCCATAACCCTGACTCTAACTCTAACCCTCTGGAGTCCAGAGACCCACTGTGAGAGTCATTATCTTCAGTAAAACCTGAATTGTGATGTGGATGGTGGTGAAGCCTCCCAGAAGTGATCAGCTGTCCAGAATTGGTGATGACCCATCGGGGAAGTCACAAAAGAACCCAGACAAACATCCAAGGTTTTACTCGCTTTAGAAGGCAGAAACGCTGTTAATGAGACAGTTGCAAGGTGAAGACTACTTCTGGGGACTGATGTGCCAAAAGTGGAACTTTCTGAAAGACATGTCCTGTGATACCTGATGTAAAACATCAGACAGTCAAACATGGTGGTGGTAGTGTGATGGTGTGGGTGGTATGAGGTGCTTAAGTGCTTTGAAGTCTGAGCATCTTACCATAATGGATAGACCATGAATTCTGCTCCCCTGAGAAGTCCTTTTGGGGTCATTTCAGCATTTGAGGAAAATCTCCCTTTGACATTTTAACAAATAAAATATCCAAAGTTTACATAGACATAAAAACCCACTGCACAATCAATTTCTATATATTCTTTGTATGAGAAAATGGCTTTTCTAGGCAAATGAGGCATCCTTGCACATGCATATTTCAACAAAGTCTGTCAGTCAGTCAGTCAGCCAGTCTGTAAGCCACATTGCCTCCTCTGGGCAATGGTAAAATACCAATGACCTCTAACTTATATATCTAACTTATATCATATTAATGTATTTTCCTGGTCATAATAGAGTTTCTGACCCTAACCCTAAGATGAACATCTTTTAATTTTGTGCTTTGTTAGATCATGTCCATTTCACATCTAGCAAATGCTGCAACATCAGAGAGTGTTTCTGTAGACTAAACATCAGAAACAGCAGTGACTCGTAGGTCTGTAGAAAGAGGTTAACTTTAGATCATTTATCGGCTGATGATGGTTGTGACGTTTTGGCAGATCTTACATCATGAATTGTGAATAAAGTTTATACTGGTTCAGAAAACAATGCCTATGGACCCCACCTTGAGACCAACAGTTTTATAACACACACACACTCATACCCACGCTCACACACGCACAGACACATGAAGGCATGAGTCCCAGTAAAGCTGTGGTGAATCCCTGTAAGCCTGCTTCCCCTGGGTTTACATCAGTACATCTATTCTGCTCTCTCTCTGACCCAGGAAACCAGGAGCTCACTTAATCCCACTCTCTCTTTCTCTCTCTCTCTCTCTCTCTCTCTCTCCCTCTCAATGGCTGAACATTCCTTCTCTTTTTTCCTCACTGGCTTGCCGGAACTCATTTTCACTCTCATCCACACTTCTTTTTTATGCTTGTATCTAATTTCATCACTCACTCTCTCTCTCTCTCTCTCTCTCTCTCTCTCTCTCACACACACACACATACACACACACACAAATCTGCTCTTGCCATCTCATCTCACTGGGCTGTGTGGGATTTAGAAGAGTGTGTTTCTCATTCACCTTTGAAGTGCTAATATCTTCTCGCTGGCTGCTACCTGGCACTCTCTCTCTCTCTCTCTCTCTCTCTCTCTCTCTCTCTCTTCTCCTCCTCCTCCTTCTCCTTCCTTTCCTGATAAAACTCTTACTCCTAGCCTGCTTTTCTACATCTAAATATTCTTCTTGTTATATCACTTAAGTAGTGTTCTTTAGTTAAACCTGTATCACTATTAATACCAGACTCAGAGGTTTAAAGAGGGATTGGTCTTTGGCTGGACAGCCTGGATTTTCAGCTCTCTGGTCTCCTCCACTTCACGCAATCAAGGGGTTGGACACTTTTTTGTTCTACTTTTGAATTGTGTTGAAAAAAAAAACATGCTTTTCACCATTGATATCTCACATCATTGGCTCTGTGTGCTCACATGCTCATTGTAGATGAGTTGGGGGGGGGACAGGTCTCAGTTCTCAGGTCACAGTTCAGTTTAGTAGTGGTAGTATTTTACAAAAAATCATTCTGTTTATTTTGTGTTTACTCTCTGGAGATGTTAACCCCTGTGTCTAATTGAAGCGTGTAATTAGTCCTGTGGTCTTCTGTGGCAAGTGCAAAATACACCCATATAATGAGCTAGGACTGAAACAGAGAAATAGACAGTATCAATATTCTGGCACATATGAGCGTGCCACATTGCTTTATGAATATGGAGAACACAGAGAGGCAGCTCCTCTGGACAAAAGCCCCCATTCTGCCCACATCAATAAAGATGACAAACTCCATCCACATCTTCCATGCGGGCTGCGCCACTGCAGGGAGAGGCGCGGGTGGGGACGGAGGAGCGAGAGACACATCCATTTACATTTGGCAGAGTCCTGAAAAGGACGTGTCAATCATATTTGGACTGACTGATCCACTGGCTAAGTATGAAAGAGCAGAGAGAGAGGGAGAGAGAATGTGAGAGGGAGAGAGAGGGAGGGAGTTTGCAGAAGGGAAAAACACGATCCATACATCCCTCGCCAAATATCAATCTAATAACTGCATGGTCAGTCACCACGGTGACCGGGGTCAGATGTGACATGGTTCGTTGTGGCCAACAAGCGGAAGAGGAATGTTTAAAAGCGGCCTTCAAACACGCGCCAAACCTCTGCTGGACATGAGGCATGGTCTGTTAGGACACTGAACTATGAGAGCATAAACAAATAAGATTTCTGAATGAAGCCACAATGTATAAAAAAGCCAGAATGAACACAGTGAAAAAGATCTGGGTTACACCCAAAATACACTGAATGTTTAGTCTACACATAAACCTAACTCTAACCAAACCTAAGCATAGGCTAAACTTAATCTAACCATTACTCCAAGCCTAACCTAAGCATAGGCTAATCTAACCATTACTCTGACCCTAACCCTAACTTTAACCATCACCTAAACTTAACCAAATCCTTACCCTAACCCTAACCATAGTAGAATATTAAATTCCTACAGTTACTGCAAGAGTTTCTGTCCATTCATTTCCTTGAGTTTCATAATGGAGAAAAGCAGAATGCTGTAGTGTCGCTGTTTTCCCAATGCTTCTTAGATAGGCTGGGTTGTGTGTATTTGGCAAAACAGTGCCACCAGTGGTAAGAACTCTCTGTGAATCATAATAACATCATAATAAAATATGTTACAAATTTCTTGGGATGCACTTTAGTGGTATATTACAAATTCTATGAGATCTTGTTGAACACTTTACCATACAGTTTCTCTATTCATGCTTAAGTATGATTTTGGTTTAACCACGAGGGCTTGCTCTGAGCAACACCTACAGTATAATGTCTTGATTTCCAAATCCAACATAATGTTCCTAAGCCAGTAAGAACAACATGGAGAAACCCTCTCCATAGGCTCTATCTAGGCCTAATAAATAATATAATTAGCAGGTCTGGAAATCTCTTAGACTTGCTGTTGGTTCTAACTACCCGATCTGCATTTCCTGCCCGATCTGTCACATATGCACACACTACATCACGTTTTACAACACAGCCTGTAACCTATTCCAGCCCATCAGTGACAGGGGGCATTCATGCTCATGCACGGAACAGAAGAAAGGAAGGGGAGACTGTAAATCTGTCAAACATGCGCTGAACTGTACGCATTGTCAAGAAAGAGAGATAGATGAGAAACAGCCAAAGGAGAAGATCTGCAGACCAAAGAGGAGAAGATCTGTAGAACACATATTGGGAAGGAAGTTCTTAGATCATGGAATTTGTCTGTACAACATTTGTGCAGGTTTTTATGGCCACTGAGACTTAAAATAAGTTTGCTAGCACAGCAGGATTATTTGAAATGATGTTTAATCAAAGTTCTATCCTAGGTAAGGGCTAGAACTTGTTCACAGTCATTGTTACGGAAGGAAAGGTGATGCAAAAACTTTAAAAACATTAAAAACATTAATTGCAAAACACTTTCAGGAAGATTAGCAGGGTCTCAGTGGTGGTACACTGTTCTACTGTGCAGCAATACCTGCACAAATAAAAGAGTCCTCAGAAGAAACCATTTCCTGCATGATTACCACAAAATGTAGCATCAGAGGTTTTTAAAGGATTGTCCATACAAGCCTGATGCATTTTGGAAAAAAATTAATGAATTAATTATTTACTTCGAAATAGAGTTAAAATAAAACTTTTAGAATGAGCAAAAATGCGTATATATAGAAAAATAGTAAAAGGACATCTCTTTATCTCTTCTGTCAAGCATGGGGGTGTATCCTACTTTGGGCTTGTGCTTCAGCTGATGGCATGTGAATTGAATCCAATTAAATACCAGCATATTTCTGGAAGAACATCTTCAAAGCTGAAGATGAAGAGGATGGCATCTACAGCAGGATAATGACTTGAAAAACACCTTAAAATCCACAGTGGACCACCTCAAGAGGTGTAAACTGAAGGTTTTGCTGTGGTCCTCACAGTCCCTGACCTAAACATCCTTGCAAATCTGTGGATAGACCTCAAAAGAGCAGGGTAGCAAGACGGCCCAAGAATCTCACAGAACTAGAAGCAAGGTAGAATAGGTGAAAATCCCCCAGTCAAGAGTTGAAAGACTCTTAGTTGGCAACAAAACTACAAAAGGCCCACAGTTATTAACAGGGAGTTATGTTACAAGTTGTCAGTAGTGTCAGCAAATTGTCTAAATTCCCCACCAACACATGTCATACAAAAGAATATTATGAGAGAGTGCACAAAAAAGCAGAGAGGGCTTTTTTCATGGTTACCGTTGACTTATACAGAAGATCATGATTACTATGAATCTACAGTATAGCTTGAGAACACAATGACATTCATGCCATATATCTTGTAAATTCACTCACTGACTGAAATTATGGATGTTCTGGGAGTTTTTTAGGGGGATATTTACTGGGCTATACAAAAAAGTTAAAGGGTAAAAGCTTTTCAGATGGACATTTGCTTTTATGTTAAAAAAAAAAACTTAAATTAAGCAGATTTCATTTCTTAAGCCAGTTCTGAGCCTTGGTTACCATATTAGCACATAATTACTAGTTACTATAAAAGCTGTGTTACCGTGACACTGTAAAGCTTTGGTAACTAATCCTGAACTATTGAGCCAACATTTCTATCGGTTCATTACTTTGACATTAATAGTATGTTTATTTATACAGCAACTTTCCCAAACTCAAGGTCAATTAGATTCATTATAACGGAGTGAGACATTCATTAGGGATACATCAATATTGCTTATTCAGTTCAGTAAATAAGTAAAGTGAAACATCAATGTCTATTATTCACACTGCTAAACCACTGGGAGTCAGTAATTGCTGAATGTGGATTATAAGGTGCAGTGAGCAGCAATCTAACATAATACACCAATTAGCCATAACATTAGTACCACTGATGAGTGAAGTAAAGTCATAGTGAACAGTCAGGTCTTAAAGGTGGAGTGTTAAATATAGGATGAGCAAGCATGGGCAAGCATAAAGATCTGAGACACTTAGACAAGAGCCAAACTGTGATGGCTAGATGACTGGTCAGAACATCTCCAAAACATTAGGCAGGTCTTGTTGGGTTTATTGGTATGTAGTGGTCAGTATCTAGCAGAACTACCAGGACAACCAGTTAACCGCAGACAGGGTCATGAGACAGGGTCCCCACTTCACAACGTACAGGACTTGCTAGATCTGCTGCTTACATTTTGGTGCCAGATATCACAGGACATCTCTGAGGTCTTATAGAGTGCATCATTTTGCATGCAGCTTTTACTTTTAAATTGGGCTCACCTGTAAACACTCTCTCTCCAAAATGATCAATTTAACAACTTCTCTTTAATGGAAGTCAGTTTGAAGTAACAGCAAGTCTAACTTTATAGAGCTAAATCACCTGTTTACATTATTTGTAGAGTTTTGATGGCGAGTTCTAGACATTGGGTCTCGGACCACAAATACACCAAGTTGTTGTCAGTTCATCAGAATTCTGTTAAACTGGTGTCAGAGGAGGTATGTACTTCTCTCTAGCTACATTTGCCCACTTGTTCACCTTGGTTTATAAAGCCTTTCCTTTAGCAGCAGAGATAACTCCCACAGAACTGATAATCCTGCTCTTATCTGCTCCCTGTTTCCTCTTTATCACACTAACAACCTTACACCCCCTTTGCCACCAATTAAAATGAACTTTCTCTTTCAAACACACATACACACACAGACAAAGAACAAAGGTACGTGTGCGTGTGTGTGTGTGTGTGTGTGTGTGTATAAGCCCACACTTCCATTCATCTGTGTTAAAGGTAAAAGTGGCTTGAAGTCTGGCCAAACTGACTGGGTCTCGCTCTAAAAATAAATAGATGTGAGCTGCTCAGAGCAAATTATCTTTGCAAACACAGCTTTTGCTGCTGCTTATATAAGTTGATTCTCAACGAATAAGGTAAATTAAACCTTACAAAAACCATAAATCAGGATATCAAAAACAACTGACACTGTGCTGCCACAAGACCAGAAAAAGGAACAAAGAACCACGAAGGGTACTCATACTAAAGAGAGAACTGAAAAGGAGGTGTAGCTGACTTTTTTCAGCGGTGGGAACAATAAAACAAAAACAAATGTATGAGCACATGGAACAGGCAAGAGAGGTGGACCAAGGGAAAGGAGGGCAAAATTAGACTACCACCCCACCTCATCCTGAAGGTTTTGGAAGGAGCACCATCATACCAGAGTTACACAGTTCTACTGCTTCACAGCTTTAATCTGGGTGGCTTTATATCCCTCTAGCCCACACCTGGCTTTAGGAATGGTGCCAATAGGTTCATGTTTATCTGCTCCAAAGAGTCCTATTCTATTGGCAATACTTCTCTACAGGGACTGAGGAGCTGTGTGTTAATGCATTTGCACATCTCTGGCAGCAATGGGTGCAACTTAAAATAGCTGAATGCATTCATTAGAAGGGATGTCCACAAACTTTGCATATTGTAAATCTACACAGATCAGCCATAACATTAAGATTACCTAATACTGTGTCTCCCTTCTGTCACAACAGCTCTGCGCTGTTGAGGCATGGACTCCACAGGACCTCTGAAGGTGTCCTGATATGGCAACAACACATTAGCAGATCCTTTAACCTCCATGAACCTTTACATCAATTAACCTTTGGCACCTATGATCCTGTTGCATGTTCACTGGTTGTTCTTCCTCAGAGCACTTATGGTAAGTACTGACCACTGCATGCCAGTACAACCACACAAGACCTGCCTGATGTTCTTGCGAAAGTGTCTCAAGTTCTTATGTTGGTCCATTTTTCTTGCTTTTAATGCATTACCTTCAAGAACTGACTGTTCACTTGCTGGCTAATATATCCCACCCTTGACAGGCACCACTGTAACAAAATAACCAATGATGTTCTCATCATTAGCCAGTGGTTTTAATGTTATGGTGAATCATGTGTTATGAATATGTTATGGTGAATATGAAAGAAAGAGAGAGAGAGTGAAACAACAACAGTGAGACTGTGAGCCTCAGAGAGTGTTTCCCACAGATAGAGAGGTCATGAGCTGGTGTGGAGGAGTGTGTGAGTGTATGTGTGGGAGATAACGTCTCATTACGTTCGCCTTTTAATCCAGCAGCAAACACAAAGCCACAGTGTCTGGCTGTGTGTGAGTTATCATCGGTGTGTGACTCCTCTGTTGAGCTGTCCGTGGTGCTTCAGTCAGGCTGATAATGCTTCACGCTCTTCTCTGCATTTCTGTTTGTTTTGAATGCTAGACAGGGAGGTCTCATCTCTTCCTCTGCCCACTGCTGTTGCCTTCTATCACACTCCTGGTGTTGACCTTTTCACCTGTCTGAAGAGCCGTGAGTGAACTTAAGGCTTACATAAGTGTGTCAGGCTGCAGACACACTGATAAAAGTCAAATAAAGCTGCAATGTGGTTGTCCTGGCTGCTCGTCAAGGTCACAAACCCACGATGAAATAAGGAGAGGGGGAAGGAGGGGTGGTTGGAGTAGAAGAGTGTGTGTTTGATAGAGATGGACTTTATTGGTATGTGTGTAGTAGAAATCAAAGAGCAACACGGCCCTTGGGTTCAGCTGCCATAGCAAACTCAGAAACACTTTACCTTACTGCGCGTCAACTCGGGTCGACCTCTCACACTGTAAAGCTGGTGTGTATATGTGTGTGTGTGTGTAGGTTGAGTTCCGGAGTGTGTTCCAAGTCAGAGGACCATCTGTGTAGGATTACATTCTTAACCTTTTCTCAGTGGCACCTTCTTAGCAGTCAGTCAGTCGGCATGAAGTGTGCAATGTCTGAGTGAAGAGAAAGTTTTAGCACGTTAGCATGTACCACACTCTGCCAACCAAAACTTTGAGGACACCTGGACTTTTTCCTGGAATTTTCCAAATAATGATAAATTTTCCTGTTACTATCGATTCTTTTAAGGTTTGTGAACATAAAATACCTGTCTACTTATACTTGAGCAGGACTCAGCTCATGTTATTTAAAAGGTCTTTCCTGGTGGAGCCGATTGTGCCTACATCATTTTCATGTTTATGTTGTTAAAATAACTTTTTATCGAAAATCTTTTGGTCCATTGATGGTTTAAACAGCTGAAAGTTTTAAGTGTATTTAAGTGGAAGAGTATTGACATCATAAAAAGGGGATACGATCTGTGTGGTTGGGTTTCATTAGAAAAGTAGCAATTTCATCAATTTCAGTTGTTTCACAAAGTAAATGACAAATGACTATTCTTTTTTTACTTTTGGGTAAGACGAAAACCAGACAGTCTGTGCATGGACAGACTGCACGGAAGGGTCTTGAACCCCTTCTGTTTTGTCCACTGGTTGTATTGTTTAAGTATCCTCTTGGTTGGTGTAGTATAGTGGGTAACAGCATCACCTTTTCTTGTGGCAGACTGGGATATAATCTTCCATCCAGGCAAGCACACCACACTACACTAACAAGAGTCCTTGAAGATAAAGCATCCAACACTACATTAACAGAAAATATGCAATAATGACTATTAGGGTACAAGGAATATGTAAAATAGGAAAAATAATTATTCTATATTTTGTTGTACCAAAACAGGGAGAGAATATGGTTGTTGTTAATCTGCAGGATGGTTCTTACATTCAAAAAAATGTATGAACATGGTCTTCGACACTTTTGTGAGAATGACCTGAATAGAGCTCATGGGATGGCTCATGTTTCAAGAGCAGACTGACAAAGAAAACATCATATTATTACTTTAATAAAGTAACAATATGATGTAATAAGTATCTCCAAATGTTCAACAAGGAACAGGTGTTTTTCATGAGTCTGTGAGTCCACTTATTTGTGTGTGTGTGTGTGTGTGTGCATGTGCTTTACACTGGCCTCACTGAGACATGTCTGGTGTGTGTGTTTTGTCCTCACCAGAGCTGATAGAAGCCCTCTTCACAGATCTGCCATCTAGCAGCAGTGTGCTTCATCAGGATTACAGACAGACAGCGTGCAGGCCTATGAGGTTCCATTCGGAGCCAGTCATCAAAGCTCCACTTCCAGCAGAACCCAGAAAGAGAGAGAGAGAGAGAGAGAGAGAGAGAGAGAGAGAGAGAAACACACCCAGTTGAAGTAATAAAGGCTTGTACATATTGAGCATGTAGCAATCATTTTTGCATTCTTGTGCTCTTTGGTTTGCCTCTTGAGTGAATCACTGTTTAAATTTAACAATAAGACGCATTTAATGGGACGCTTTCAAGCCTGGCCAGTGGGGTCTGTTTTCTTTCATGCTAGAACTGGGTTACAAGGGCGGAGAGTCCCACTCTGTAACGGAGCTGTACAAAGACAAAATGGGCCAATTACTGACTTCCCCTCATATTATACGAGGCTACAATGTCTTTAGCATACTTAGCTGGGCGTCTACAGCCAAGGATGAATGTACTGAAATGTGTGCCGCACAGCTGGGTTACAGATAATGGTAAAACAATCGAGACTTGCTGATGTGAACTGTGTTGTTTAGAGCGTTCTGTGGTGGTGAGTGTTGTGTCTTGTGTGTGTTAGGCTTTCACACAGTTATTTCTAGGGACTGCAATGATTTTAGTGTTTGATCAGATAGATTCATGTGAATGTTGCTATGCAGCATTGCATGAGTGTGTGTATGTGTGTGAGTGTGTGTGCACCTGATTAATGTTGTGTAGACTACGGTGTCATGTGAACAGGAGTAACAGTTCATCTATATAATGGCCAGTATAGACAACCTGTCATCGCCAAGACGACCTCTGTCTCCGGGTGACTCCATCACTGCGGCGACGTGCAGCACACTGGTGAGCGTTGGTATAAACATGGAGCTGGGCCAAAGACTGTACCCTGCCCTCACCCTCACAATGGATAGCCACCGATATTACACAGAACCCAGAGACAGGCAGACTGGGGGAGAGAGCGAGAGAGAGAGAGAGAGAGAGAGAGAGAGAGAGAGAGAGAGAGAGAGAGAGAGAATCAAGCTCAATTTCTGAAGACAATTCTATGTAAATGTTTATTATTTCTACTTATATATGTGTGTGTGTGTGTGTGTGTGTATGTGTGTGAAAAGGGCAGATGTGTAAATCTAAGCCTAAAAGCAGTTTGTAATACAGTAGCTCTACTGTGGGATCAGACCAAATAGGCCAGCCTCCCAACACATATCAATGAGCTTTGGGTGCCTGCAACTGCTGCCGGTTTACTGGTTGTCCTTCCTTGAACCACTTTAAGTAGGTACTGACCCTGCATACTGGGAAAGCTCATAAAAACTAGAATGTTGAGTGGTTCTAGGGTCAGAATTTGGTGATTGAATCCGTGAATGAAACCATGAAGCGTATTGTATTTTATTTAAATAAATAATCAAACTGAACTGAGAGACAGGCAGAAGGGCAGGCTAACAGAGAGACAGAGTGACAGAGGTGGATGGAAAAAGAGAACAGAGATATAGAGAGTGACAAACTATTATGGAAAGAGCAGTAAAAAGAGAGCTAAATAGAGAGAATGTAAAATGTGTTACTCAGTTCTGAAGAGTGGAGTGGTTTATTCAGTTCACTCTAATTTATATAGCACTCTCTTCAACAGACACAAAGCAGATTACCAAAACGTCCAGACGCCTACTGAGCAAGCAGAGAGAGACAGCGGAAAGGAAGCTCATCTTCATCTGGGCACCAGATAGTGGAATCTGTGCACAGATCGTGGACGGCCTACTGGTGTCTTTGAGACTGCTATAAAAAATACACTCAGCAAGCACTTTATTAGGAACACTTGTACTCATACCTAGTGTTCCAAACTGTGAATTCTAAATCTGAATACAGCATTATATATCTGTAATAGAACATATATCTATAATATTTACATTTATTCATATGTTAAAATCTCAAATCTAGAGCTTTCTGTGTGTAGAGGTTATAGTTTTATGACTTATGTAGTTCACTATATAGGGAGTAAGGAGATAATCATGGAGATAATCGAGATTCAGTCAGAATCATGCATGCGTTGTGATCTAAGCCCTCCCATAAAGCTCTGTTTTATCCATACACAAGACAACACTATAAACACTTTTTCAGTGTCCAGAAATGTTCTTGTGGAACAGGAGACCTAAATGCAGCCTTACTTACTCATCCAGTGAGCGGTGGTTCTGTGGATGAAAATAAGAATGGCCAGACTTGTTCAAGTTGACAGAAAGGCAAGGGTAACTCAGACAACCACTCTGTATGTGTGGTAAATAAGCAAATAAGCATCACAGAATGCACAAGGGGTCCACCACCATGTTCCACGTCTGTCAGCCATGAACAGAAAGCTGAGGCTACAGTGGGCACAGGCTCATCAAAACTAGAACGTTGTCTGATGAACCTCAGATGACATGGTAAGAATTTGGTGTCAACAGCATGAATCTATGGGCCCAACCTGCCTTGTTTCAACAGTTCAGGTTAGTGGAGGTGGTGTTATGGTGTAGGGAATGTTTTCTTGGCACACTTTGTTAACATTTATAAACTGACCATTGCTGGAATTGGCTACTAATTGCCAACAGCCTACTTAAGTATTGCTGCTGATCATGTACATCACTTCATGCCCATTATTGTATCTTCTAAGCATGATGATGCACCATGTCACAAAAGCAAATGTCATCTCAAACTGGTTTCATGAACATGACAATGGACCCTATTTTAGCAATCTTTTGGAAAGCCTTCAACCGCACACCCCTGTCAACCACCATGTTCATCAGCGTAGATGTAAGGGGTAATAGCAATTATTATCATGACGTGCCTTGCACAGGGTTTAAGATAGCAATTATTATCATGACGTGCCTTGCACAGGGTTTAAGATAGGGCCCAATAAGTTCAGTGTTTGTCGGTGGTCCTCCCAGTCACCGGATCTGAATCTACCAGAACTTCTTTGGGATGTGGAAGAACATGAGATTTGCTACATTAAGGTATTCCTGATAAATTAGTTAGTTTAAGAGCAAATGTAGATCCTACCCAGCATTAGTATAGTGTTTCTAACAAACTGCTCTGTGTCTGTGCCTGCCACCCTCCCCATGCCTCATTAGAACATCCACTGTCTGCAGTAGTGAAGCTCTAGATGGCACACCAGGTTTTTCAGGCAGCTCAAATGTCTCAATGACTGTTTTTTCCCCCTTCACTGCTAATGATTTTTTACTATGAGCAGCTGTACATGTAGGTGTGTGCATATATGCTGAAGTGTGAAAGCAGAGTCATGGGGAGAACTGTGGAGTGTGCAAATCCCATCTCAGCAAGCAATTATACAAGTGAATTGGAAGCGCTTCAGTATCTATGGTAGAACTGAAGAGGAACACAAACTCATCTTGTGTTAATCAGAGAAGCACCATGGGACAGAGACAGGAAATGAGCTCAGGAAGGTGAGCTTCATAGAGAGCGTTACTCTGCCTCCAGGGGGACACTTTCAGTAGAAAATACCTGCTTCCACCTGCTTCTCTCTCTCTCAGCCTGTCTTTTAAATGAAAGAGAGAAAGATTACCCTTTCAGTGAACCTGATAAAGACAGAGATTGCTGGAAGAGTTTATAAAAGCAGACAAGACTCATTACAGAGTTCTGAACTAAAGCTGTTCTTTCATCTCTCCAATGATTTGACTAAGGTGGAAGAGTGAGGAAGAGTGAGAGAGAGGGGAATAAAGGGAGAAGGAAACAAAAACAAAGACAGAAAGAGGAGAGAAAGAGAGAGAGAGAGTGGGAGAGAGGGAAAAGTGAAGGTGGATAATGACAGAAAAAGAGAAACAGGCGAGTGAGATAGAGGAGAGGTTTGCAGGGAAACGGGAACGGAGGGAAACTCATTAATTGTGTTCTGGCTGATGCCGACAGAAACAGTGGAAATTGGTTTTTAATAGCGCTGAGAAAGACTGTGATTGTTAATTATGTATAGCGGCTACGTTAATTCCAGCCTTGGCACTAAGCTCATTAGCTTAAGGGCTGCTCGTGTGACGTAATGATGTATTCAGACACTCCAGCGTGGACTCTGATGGGTGGGGTAGCTTCTAATTACATGACAGAGCACATGAGTAATTAGCATTCCCTTTCTATTAACTCTCACATGTATAGCAAGCTAGTGAGATGCTGGCATGATCTCATCCCTCTGCCTTGTCCATTTGTTCCAGATAAACCAACCAGTATGCCCAAATGTTCTATGGAATGCATTCAGCTATTTGAGGTTGCACCCATCGCTGACACAGGTGTGCAAATGCACATACACAATTTGTCTAGTCCCCGTCAAGAAGCACTGCCAAAAATCACGACTTTCTGAAGCAGATAAACATGAACCTATTGAAACCATGCCTAAGAGTCCCCATGGTTCCTTTCTCTGGTCTTGCTACTCTGCATAAGCTTTGCTTTGCATGTCTACATGTTTGTTTCTGGGTTATTGATTGCAAGATTATGGGTTTGATACCTAGGTCCACTAGGCTGCCAGTGTTGTGCCTTTGAGCAAGGCTGACCCTGTGCTCTAACTCTGGCTTTCTTAGCTGGGATTTACAAAGACATGATTTTTGTTGTATTGGACCAGTGTATTATATATAAAAGTTTCATTCAGAGGAAATGGGATAATATTGACGTCAGTGCGAATTAATGCTGTACATTAGCATATAACATTACAGCTGCAATTCACACGGGTTCTCACTGCAGTAGAGGAGGAAGGCAGTGGGTATGTGAGTGAATACGCAATCTACTGGGGCTTACACAGAAAAAAATGAAACTTCATGAAAAACTAAAAGAGTAATAACTCTGTACTGCTGTGTGTGTGTGTGTGTGTATGTGTGAGAGAAATGATTTAGCATGAGCTAGTATGCTGTGCTTCACCATGTTACAGGTTTCAGCTGTAAAGCCAATCTCTTTTCTCCAAGTGAAACAGGATTAATAAATGGTGCTTTGAGAGCAACCCAATACTTACATTTATCTATGTTTGTGTGTGTGTGTGTGTGTACATTGCATGGGCAATGGAAGGTGTATTCATGCTATTGTTCAGTGTGATTAGGCCCAACAACAACTGCATTACAATTCATCAGAATGAATCTCTGTTCTGGCCAAATTCATTATAATCAGCACCGCTCTTACACTCACATCTGTTGTAGTCATGTGATCTGTTGCAATCGTAGAATCAGCTGCTCATGCTGTGCGTGTTTGTGTGTGTGCATAAATGTGTGTGTATTGTATAAACAGGCAGTTGACATGCAGGGTTTTTAGTCAGAGGTGATAGAATATTAATGTCTCTCATATCTTTTGCTGCTCTATCAACCCTACAGCCTGCTACACGAAGGAGAAAAATGTGTCTGTAATGAGCGTTTCCCCACCGCACACAGATACGGCTAACACATGGAGAATGTGTGTGATAAATGTGCACATGGACATGGAGCAAATAATACACTAAATTCTAGAGGGGATGAAAGAAATAGCAGCAGCAATGTATTACATTATAATATTTTATAATGGGACACTATCTATAACAGGACTAGGGGCACAGACCACATTCATGTGAATCAGATTTAGAACCAGATTTAGTCTCTTGAGTGGCGCAGCTGTCTAAGAATTGGTTCTGTCATTGGGAGGGGTGCTAGTTTGGTCTCCAGTGATGCCACATCTGTGGCTGGAAGTCCCAGAGAGCATAATTGGCCTCACTCTGTCTGAGTGGGTAGGATGGTTCTCCCTCTTGCCCCATCAGTCAGTGCTGGCATCTGTTAGCTGACGAACAGAACTGCAGGAGATGTGATGAAACATTTTTATTAAAAGAATAAAATAATTATTATTAGATAGAAGTTCAAAAACAGAGTGTAGACAACCCCAGACGACTTATTATTAAACTGCATCACAAAAGACAATGTCTAGGTAAGTGAAAATATTTCATTTCAGTCAGTACAGACTATATGCACAGAAGTATTGGGACATCCCTTAATCATTGAATTCAGGTGTTTCATTCAGTCCCATTGCCACAGATGTTTAAAATCATGCACCTAGTCATGCAGTCTACCTGCTGCCTAACTTTTGTGAAAGGATAGGTCGTTCAAAAGAGCTCACTGAATTCCAGCGTGGTACTGTAATAGGATGCCACCTTTGTAACAAGCCAGTTGGTGAAATTTTTATCCCTCATAGACATCCCACCATCAGCTGTGAGTGGCATTATTGATTAGGTGAAGTGTTTAGGAACCACAGCAACTCATCCACAAAGTGGCAGACCATGTAAAGTTACGTAGCAGGGTCCCCGAGTGCTGAGGCGCTCAGCGCTCTGCTGACTCCATAACTGCAGAGTTCCAAACCTGCTGTTAGAGCTGCAGAGGGGGACCAACTCCATATGAGTGCCTATGGACTTAAAAGGTAAAGTAAAGGTAAAGGTGCACGTATTTGTCACTGTATACTGTACAAACTGTGAAATGTGTCCTCCGCATTTAACCCCTCTGGTAGTGAACACACACACACACAATAGTGTGTTAGGGGCAGTGAGTACACACACACCCAGAGCGGTGGGAAGCCACCTCCAGCGCCCGGGGAGCAGAGAGGGTAAAGGTCCTTGCTCAAGGGCCCAACAGTGGCAGCTTGCAGAGCCCGGGAATGAATGGCATGTAATGAAAGCACTTGTTGGTGTACTGTGTAGGTGTCCCAATACTTGCCCATATAGTGTAGCTAGTCTTTTTCATTTTTAAATTTAAGATGTTCTAGACATTTCTTAAGTTATTAAAAGTTTCTTTTGCATAATCTGTAAATAGGCCTGATATGAAAAAAAAACAGTAGGTTTGGAAGGCTATTCGACTCAGTGGTTGTGTTTGTATTAATAAGGATGCGTTTAGAAAGCACAGGATAATTTTCCTGTTTCTGAAATAGTAAAGGTGCTCCAACATGTACCTATGAAACAGCCCAAATAGTTTGCCACAGCCAACAGTTTTATCAAACGTATCAATGCTAAACAATTTCTCACATTATCGCTCATCATGCATACAAAATCATGTTTTTACAAACTTCTATACTACCAAAATACAGCCACATAAATTTATACAGAAATCCCTGAGTAATTTTGTAGAGAACCTCCAGTACAACAGCGGATCCATTAACATAGATTACAACAACAGTGATAATAAACATCCAGTGATTATAATAGTACAATATATATATAATATATATAATATATAATAATTTTGCTGGAACAACAGTGTTATGAACACCACACATAAAAAACCTTGAGAATATGGGCAGATATGCTTCTATTGCGTGTGAGCTTCATTGCTAAGGGAAAAATGCACATTTGGGAGAATGTACAGTGCAGTCTGTCACTACTGAGGCCTTTTATCTGTCTCTAAACACACCGTTTCAGAGTGACATCTGCCAGTAGAAGGAGCTCAGCTGCTCAGGAGCTGAATGCTAGCTGGCTGTACGATAAGAGACTGAATTTCACTCTATTCTGGGGATTAGCGATTAGCTCCTAATGACCTGAGAACAGTTTATATTCATTATATAAACCCAATTACATGGATAACAACTGCCAATTAACACATTCAGTAATAACGGCTATGGACACACACGCTGACACACACACATACACACATAATTATGTATGTATTACTATGCTTCCTAGATCTGGTATTGACTTCAACAATACAAATAATACACAGTTACAGAAAATAACCTCAAGAAATAACATTTTAAAGTTCCTTAAGGGTTCTAAGTTATATAAGAGCTCTAAATGCAATAGTTCTACATAGAACCAAGATAACCGAAAGAACAATTCAGATGCTTACATGTTCCTTTGCCTGGTTAAAGGATTGTTTGGTTTGGTGGAAAATCCCCTGTATTCAGTTCTATATAGAACCTTAAAAAAGGGTTCCACTATCTTTACTAGTCAAAAACCCTTGTCAATTCTATATAAACCCCCTTTTTGCTAACCGTAACTAAAAAATTAAATTAAAATTAAAATTAAATGTTAGTGTTGTAGAAAAATTATACACAAAAAGCATCATGTTTGATTTACACAAGTATAGAAGTACACATAGATACACACACACACACACACACACACACACACACACACACACACACACACATACATACAGAGAGGCAGAAAGAGAGAGTTGTGCTGCACTGATAATGTTCAAAGGGTTTTGCTGAATATTAATGAATGTAATTTCCTGTATGTATATAAGGGCTGCATTAAAAGCTTGTATCCAATGAATAACATACAAATACACAGAAATGAACAAACATACAGAAACTATACTGTATGATTTGTGTATGGGTGAGGAAGAGGGGTAGGGATGAGTGGAAGGAGACAGAGAGAGAAATTACTCTTTTCACTTTTCATCTGTACCTCCACTACACTGGAGATTAAAACAGAATGAGCTCCAACTGCCACACAGTTTCTGCACGACCACACACACTCACACACACACAGGATTTAACTATCACAGTCAAGGCTTCAGGAGAGTTCTATAGACAACTCACAGTCTATTAAATGCATACAGATGGATAAGCAGTTGTGTAAGAGTATGGTAGTCTTAACAGTGATATAAGTAATAATCAGGATTTTGAAAGCAAAGAAGCAACCAAACACAGTTTTCAGGGAGGGAATGAAAAGAAAATTACTTTTCATTTTTTCAAATTGTTAAAAAAAAACAATAAGAGTGCATTGATTTAAAAGGTTTGGATGTAAATAAATTTATTCAGAGGGGTCTGATGTGAAATTGATAATTATAGAGAAACTTTATGTACTTTACAAAACCACAAGTGAACCTACATGTGTATTCTGAATTGTACATGAGATACTGATAATTGTAACACGGTGGTTTTCTTTAGGCTTTGGGGTTTTACTTTACGTGTATTGCATGTGACCCTCTGATATTTATGGATTTTACAATTAGGTTTTTAGGCAAATAACATTAACAACATAACAACTATTTATAATAAAAGTACAACTTCAAATACATAACTAAAATGCATTGAATGGCATCCCATACAAATGTCATAAATGGACATTTATAATGGACATTACATATAAAAACACTGTAGGATAATCAGAGGATAATTAAAAGTGATAAACACCTTGGTAAAGTTGGTGAAGATTTGGAAACCTTGTGAATTTGGTGAATATTTTGGAAGCTGGTCAAGTTGGAGAAGATTTGGGAAGCTTGTGAAGTTGGTAAAAATTTGGGAAGTTGGTGAAGTTGTTGGAATATTGGGAAGTTGGTGAACATTTGGAAAGCTGGTGAAGATTTGGAAAGCTGGTGAATTTGCTGAAGATTTGGGAAGCTGGTCAAGTTGGTGGAAATTTGGGAAGCTGGTGAAAATTTGGGAAGCTGGTAAAGTTGGTGAAGATTTTAAAAACTGGTAAAGTTGGTGAAGACTTGGGACTGGGTGAACTGAGCATGGTGAACTGCAGCAATTCTATGAAGATGTAAGTGCTCTAAAGCATCAGTGACGAATACAAACGACCATTCACACACACAATGTGAATTTGTGTCCCAAGAATACTATTACTATGGTGTGAGGGAGTGAGTGGAGTGTGATGAAGGGTGTGTGTGCGTTTGTGTGGAGGTGGGGCAGTCTATTGTGCCTGGGTAGTAAATGGGAAGAGGGTTTTTTCTATACACAAACAGCCCCAGCAGAGAAAATGACCAGTCAGGAGGGGGAAGTAGAAGAGAGAGAGACAGGAGAGAAAAGAAGGAGAGCTGAGAGAAGAGGAAAAGAGGAGGGCTATAGCTGCTCACTCAAGCATTCCTTATGAAATCATCAACTAAATCTGCACTCAAATGCAACTGTTGTGTGTGAACTTTCCAGCACTTCTGAAAGCAGCAGCGCTCTTAAGCCCTCAGATTAGCCTGCCTTTGCATCTATTGTGGATGTGTGTGTGTATATGTGTGTGTGTGTGTGTTGTGGAGGACAATCGACATCTTCATGAGTTCATTTCACAGATGAGTGTCTTGCATTATCTCTGATGTGTATGAGTGTGTGTAAAAGAGACAGACAGACAGACAGACAGACAGACAGAGAGAGAAAGACAAAAAGAGTGTCTAGCACATATCTTCAGTGTTTGATCAGGTATTTTAGAAATGGTGTGGTGTGTGTGTGTGTAGAGAGAGAGAGAGAGGGATCAGGGCTCAGGGCTCTCACCCACTTTGCATGAGAAAACCAGGATTACCCCAAATATTTATCCGTGCTGAGAGAGACGTTTCCCCTGCCTTTTCATCCCTACAGGAATCCTATTCTATTCAATTCTATTCTATTCTATTGTCTCTCTATCGATCTCTCTCTCTCTCTCTTTCTCTCTTAATGTTTTAATATAGTCATTTTTCCTTCTTAAATCACAGACTAGTGCAATACACAAAAGAAAGAACCAGCATCTTTCTTACCTTTCATGAGCTGTCAGAAAGTGTAATTTGCACTTTGAGTCACCACTAAAGGGCAAGTATTTCTGGACAAGTGAAGAATATACAGAATTGTCACTGAAAGTAAAAAAAAAAGCATGTGGACAGACGTGGTTGAGTAATAGTACAGGATTTTGTCCAGCGTTACACATGTTACGTACTGCAGTTGGCATACTGGTGCTATTCTCCTTATTACAGGTCAGTGGAGCATCACTTGATTTTTACACTTTTTTTTTAAGTAGTGGTTCTTTAACCCTGGTCCTGGAAGAGCGCTGCTCTCTATAGGGAAAAGCAGACTATTTATGTAGTTAAACAGTATCAGGTACAACACACTTTTGGTCTTCTTTCTGTATTCTTCATATGCAACATTGTTTCTGTACCATAAAAGTAACTTTTACAATGAGCAAGGAAATTCATTCATATGCTGCTGTGCTGGCATAGTTATTTGCTGATTCCTCTAATAATTGTTCCAGAGTCCAAAAAAAGCACAATTGGCCTTGCTCTATCAGGGGAGGGTTGATGGCACTCCCAGTGTGATGTTGGTCAGAACAGGCAGTCTGTTAGCTGTTGTCTTGGAGCTTGGGAGCCGCTCTTTCCTTTAAAACAATCTAAATCTAAAATCTAAAAAGGTTATACTGCGCTCTGCTCTCCCCAATATGCATTTTAGCCCAGGGGAGTCCAGTTTTATCCAGAAAGGGCCGGTGCGGCTGCAGGTTTCCACTGCAAACCAAGCCAAATCACAACTGAGTTTTAATCGTTTAGTCATTTGTTTCTGTTTTCGAACAATTAATCATGTGTTGGATGAAGGAAAACCTGCAGCCCCATCGGTCCTTTGCGGATAAGACTGGGCTGTTTTAGTGCATTCCCTGTTGTGAACACATTTCATTTACCTAATTACATAATTATTAAGCCTCTACTAAAATGAAGTACTCTCTGAAAAATAAAGGTGTTGCAAAGGGTTCCTTGCGTGACGTCACAGAAGAACAATTTTTGGTTTCATAAAATACAACATACGAGCAATAGGTATGAAGAAACTTTAAATTGGCGAAGAACCTTTAGACCCCGTTTACACCTGGTCATTTCATGTGGCTAGTATCTGGATTGTATCCTAATAAGATTTTAGTCGTATGCATTTACACTTGGTAGTCCAATGCGTCTCCGGTTAGTCAGACTGAAATCTGTTTGCTATGTGGGAAGAAATATGCTAATTTGCTTGTTGTGCTGCAATTATTACTGGTGTTTCTGTTGTACTGGGAGGAGTTTTGGTTGTGGAATGTGTCTTGGAGAGATGGATGTGTTTACACTGCTATAACATGTGGCTCAATTGTGTCTCAGACCACCTCCTGAAGTGGTTTAGACTTATCCAGACATAATCCTGATCCTCAAGGAGCATGAAGCGTAAAGTGACCAGGTGTAAACGGGGTCTTACAGTGACTGCTTTAAGCCTTTTAGGGTTTTTCTTACATATACCTCTTTTACATACGGCATCGCTCAAAAAACGCTTTGTAGCACCTTTATCTTTAAGAGTGTAGGTGTGTGCAAAGCAGGCGGCCACCAGGACCAGAGGTGGAATACACAGTCATTTTTCAGAGTAATCTCTATCTGCTGTATTGCGATCTTACGGTCGATTACTGCGGAGAACAGGAAAAGAACAGAAACACATTGATTCAAAACACACTTATACCAGAGGGGCTAAAGCACCTGTCCACTGTCCACTGTCCACAAGTGTTTGGAGTTTAGCTGTTCTATTACTAAGTACACAGAAACGTGTCGAAATGAGCACCCATATTAATCCATCTTCTGCTGTAGACGCATCAGATGTGGATACTAGGTTAAGAAACTGGAGTATACCATTTAAATGACTGTGTTTGCTGCTTTCTATTATAATCACTATGTTTGAAACAGAGGTGTGCGTTAACATTTTTGACAGCGTTCTGTTGGCAGTGGATGAGTAAAACCCTTCACCAGGCTAACAGGGATGAAATGGATGGTAAGACAAGGTCATTGTCATGGATATGACCTATGACAGTACAATTTCACAATATTATGGAAGCTCAGTGGGTACTCTTTCTTTCTGCCATTGCCATGACAACCTAACTCCTGGCATACTGTAATTCAATGGAGTCTGCAGACTCTGTGCATATGCCACTGCCATTATTATGCGAGAGTGGGAGTGTGTGTGTGTGTGTGTGTGTGTGTGTGTAAGGGTATTCACCAGTGGGATATTGCAAGTCCCTGTCAAGCAGGCCAGGGTGCTGCATTTGTCTAGAGTCTTTCTCCTAAAACACACACACACACACACACACACACACACACACACTCACACACACCCACACCCCACACAAACTGAGATAGAGGTAAACTGGCTCCATTCAGGCAGGAGAATGGCCCAGCAAGGAGAAGGAGGAGCCAGGCCGTCACCCACGGCGACCAGAGCAGGGAGTCATGGGAAAGATAAGCTGTGGGAGTGAGGTGATGAGGTGAACGTCTTCTCACACACATACACACACACACACACACACACACATCTACACACACACTCAAGCTCCAAACAACACTATGAAAACTCATCTAAAGAAGTACAAGATGAAACTCATCTAGAAGTAGAAGTCTGGAAGTTCAACTCTAAGCTGCCCACGTTAAAATGACTCACTCTGGCCTTTGCATAGAGCCCAGGCTTCACGTTCTAGCTTGTTTGTGCATGCAGATATGAGCCAGCAACTCTGGAACTTCAGAAGAACTGATTTGAGTGAAGTTCTAAACAGCTTATATTCAGGCCTGTTGAGGTATAAGCCTTTGAACTCTCACCCTGACCACTAGAGGGCACCAGAGACACACTGCCCCATCTCCACAGCAACGCGACAGGAATGTTCAGCATCGACACTGCCTCTCGAGATATGTGTGTGTGTGTGTGCGTGTGTGTGCGATGTGTGTACCACTTCATGTACAGAGAATATCACTCAGAGTGTGTGTGCTTTCAGTAATACACAAAAACTGTACACACAATTTTGGAGACATATTCATATGTATTCTGCCTCCCTGTGTGTGAGCCTGTGCTTTGTTGGGTTGTGTTTTGTGTATAAGTGTGTGCGCGCGTGTGTGTGAGCGTGCATAAGTGTGATGTCTCTATCTGTGGGAACGTCTTCATCGGGGGAGCTCGAGAGTGCCCTCCTCAGCAGGCTATTCACCTCAGGCCTCTGCTCACCACTGCAACAATAGAGCTGATCAATGTTCAGGCACTAAACAAAGCCCTGCATCAGGACACACACACACTTTCACACAGACACACACACACAGCAATTCTGAAGTATGGAGGCTGGATGGGGATGCGATTAGACTGCTGGAATCCATCTTTTTGATGCCTAAGTAATTTCTAATTCCAGGCAGAAGCACCAGCCCTTAAGGGAGAAGCTGTGTGAACAGCATACAAACCTTGCTCCTGACCGGTGGGTTTCTTCCCCCCAAGAATTACTTTCTAGTAATTACACACAGTTGTGTGAGAAAGTTTGGGCATCCTTGGCCAAATATCTTTTTTTTATTGAGAAGTATTAAACACAGCCTCTGTAGCTAACCAATCATAAAACTAATGATTTTCAGTAAATCTAAATAATCAGTGTGGTCTATGCAAAAGTTTGGACACCATAAATATTTAAAATGCTCAGATTTGTTAGGGCAAGATCTTAGATCTTGGTTGGCAAATCAGGCCTGAAGCATGTCAGCAACTGTAATTAGGAACTCTCAGTGGAAAACTTCAACCTTTATAAATTCTCAGAGATTTCAAACCTTATACTAACTCTCTGCAACCATGGGCTCCTGTCATGCAAATGTTCAAAAAAGCAACTTTACAGGTAAAGAAAAAACCCTAAACTTTCAATGGAAGTCTTGGAAATGAAAGACTTTCAATGTAGATTTTATTTATAATTTTTAGATTTTAAGTCATTTTGGAGCATTTCTATTGGTCCATTCATCATAAACCTCTGGCACAAAGCAAAGAACAACAGCCAAATTAATATTATGTGAGAAAAGGACAAAAATAGAGATAGAGAGGGTTTGTGTGTGACAGTGATGTCAGAATAGTGTGACCTCCCCTGGCCCCAGTTCTATAATTACAGATTGTGGTCTAGTTGTTTCTCTGCATACTCTGTTAGACTTCTTTCACCTGGTTCTTCAGTGATCAGGACCCTACAGGGCCACCACAGAGTGGGTTATGATTTGGGTGGTGGATCATTCCAGTGCTGCTGCTCAGCATCACTGCTGGACTGAGAATTATCCACCAACCAGAAATATCCAGCCAACAGCGTCCTGTGACCAGTGATGAAGGTCTTGAGGATGACCAACACAAACTGTGCAGCAATAGATGAGATACATCTACAAGGTGGACCAACTAGGCAGGGGTGTGTAATAGAGTGGACAGTGAGTGAACACGGCGTTTAAACACTCCAGCAGCACTGCTGTGTCTGATCCACCCAGACCAGTGCTACACACACTAACACACCACCACCATGTCAGTGTCACTGCAGTGCTGAGAATGACAGAAGATATTTATACATATCCAATTATGTATATATATAGAGAGAGATTTAGAGTCAAATTCTGAGAGCAAAACAAATTGGAAACATGGACAAAGACATTTTAGATTTCACTGTCACTGAGATAATAAACACTCAATATGCTCAGTTACAATTTGCTGCGTAACTCAATAGTCACTCAGTCTCTAAGCAAATGCATGCTTTGCTGACTAATGTCTGGGTGTTCTTTAGATAATGCAGTTTGTGTTTTCTTTTGTGGTGATAAAGCTCCTCTATACATCAATACTGATTTGACCAGTGCACCACAAGTGCAGATAAAGGATCCATACTCATATCTCTGAAAATACCTAGATCCACAAAAAGTCATATATTCAGTGCCTGAGGAAAGATTTGAGCTCAGCTGTTTTTTTCCCCATCACTGCCTCTTACATCAGCCATTTCTACCATGCCAAGGTTCACTGTAGAGACGCACTTGATATTAAACTCATCATATGCTGTAAAAGACTTAGTGTATGTGTGTATGTGTGTGTGTGTGTGTGTGTGTGTGTGTGCTTGAGCAGCAGTGACACCACTTTAGCACTTCGAGAGAGATGTTGCTTTTTAATGCCAGGCAGAGCTAGCAAATGAGGGCCATTATCGAACCACATGAATCATCATAGTTACATTAACTGCATTACTATTCAGACCCAATAACACCCATCACACCTCACAGTGCTCATGGCTTATGCATGTGACTGTCACAGCTGCCATGTTTAAGAAAAGGGAACTTCTTAAGAGGAAAACCTCTTAATTATCTTCATCATTGTCATCGTCACCATGTAACAAGACTTTTGTACTCTTTTTACTGCCATGGAAATCTGATCTTCAGCATTTGAAATCTAAATATTGTCATTTATGACAAGGAATTCCTTTATATCCAACACATTAAATATGAACCTGCTGACATGAGGCCCCCAGCATTGAGCTGAGGAGCATTGGAAATGTCTGGAATGATGGTTCTCCATCCAATACATTTGGGATGACCTGTATTCCAAGTGATTTTGGAGCATTTCTATTGGTCTATTGGTCATTTCTATTGTGAGCTTTTTGAGCTGACGTAAAGAACAGCAGCCAGATCCATGTTATGTCCAAGCATGAAAATGGTCTTTGCATCACAACAACATTATGTATCAATTGATATTTACTCATGTTTGCTACATATTATATGCATATATGTATTTACCTATCCATTAAAAAAATATATCTAAAATCGATGTATTCTGCATATATGTCCAATATTCAATACTTTTATATATGTACACAATATATATGCACATATTTTTGTAATATATGTCCAATTCTGTATGACATATGTGCACATATAACCCTATATCAGATTTCCATAAGAGGCATCCTTTCTGTTAATTCATCATTCCATTCATCCTTAAATATAAACACCATTAAAAATAAGCTTTGATGAGACAGTATTATCGCCACTTGTTTTGAAACCTTGTGGTGGAAACGGTTGCCAAGCAAAAAGACAGTTAACACAAAGAGAACTTCAATTAAATATCCAGATGGTGTGTGTGTGTGTGTGTGTGTGTGTGTGCCAAGATGAGACTTTAGAAGTTTTAAGGTCAGTGTACTTTATTTGAAAGGCCACTTATTTTGTTTGGGTTAAGGAATGGCTGTCCTGCATCGTTAGTGACCGTCCACTGGGTCACCACTACACATTTAACACACTCAGACAGAGAGAGAGAGAGAGAGATAGAGAGAGAGAGAGAGAGAGAGAGAGAGAGACAGAGTGAGAAAGAGAAAGACAGGGTAATCCAAATAGGATTAACCCTGGAGTATTAGAAAGGGGTTATCACACAAGCACAAGGACTGTATGGAGACATGCCACACACTCTCTCGCACATACACACACACACACACACACACACACACACACAAACAAACACACAGGTTCACACACAAAGTTTGAAGCCACAATAAACAGATAAAAAAGTCATCTCTCTTTGCCCCCTTTCTCTCTGATAGGGACATGGCCAAGCACTGCATCACTCACATACTGTTTTCACTGATGCGACAGGGCTAAATGATAAGACTGAAACAGGCCAAACACACACACTTACACACACACACTCTTTCATGTCATTATATCACCCTCTCTCTCTCTCTCTCTCTCTCTCTCTCTCTCTCTCTCTCTCTCTCTCTCCCTCTACAGTGTTCTACTTAGACTTCAAAAACTAATTTGTGCCTGTGAAATTAGCAGAACCCTTTTATAAAAGATTACTTGAAAAAAAAACATGTACAACAGTTCAGTGGCCAGCATTTCATTTTGGGGGGCTGAATGCAGGTTAAGATGTGTTTGAGCAGAGTCCTACTTTGTTTTCTTTACCAAGGTCAACTGTGCTCACTAGCTAAATAGCATCCTCCTCAAAAGTTTCTACTTATGACTTTGGTGCTTGTAAGCATGATGTGTTTCAAGTTGTTTTGGTTGGAGACAACATGAATGCCTTGTTTTTGTTTTCTATTTTGTTTTTCTGTTGTCAAAGAGAGCATGTTTACTCGCCACTACTGCAACAAATTAGCAACAAAACCAAAAAATAGCAATATGTGAGAAATGGTTTTATCCAGAATGAAGCATCGCTAGCATATTTTAATGGATGTCATTAAAAACGATTATAGCCTTAAGCCTTCATGGGATTCTGCTGAGTATACTGAAAAAGTTTCACACTAGTAAATACAACTTTGTGGATACGATTCTGGCACACCCTGAAGGCAGCATTAGAATACAGTAGGAACTAGCTTATTCATACTCATTACATACAAAGGTAATGAAAAGGTCAAAGGTTTCAAATGTCACTGTCCACTTATTTCCATGTCTCTTTTATGTTGGTATGTAAAGCAATACGTACACTTTTTCAGAGTGAAAAGTTTTTGACAACAACAAACATGGCGGCAGTGGATGAGGTTGTGATACTTAAAAAAAAAGTGAAGCAAACAGTGAAGCAAGGCAAATGGACACTATACAATGTAAAAAGTTCCTTGAGGAATGTTTAGGGGTACTTCAATTTAAAACTATGGAGGACCCCTAATGTGCTTAGAGGAACCTTCTTGAAAAGGTTTTTAGAATGAAAACGTTCCTTCCTCAAAGTACCTTCCAATTGAAGAACCTCCAAAAGGCTCCTCAAGGAACTTATACTTTTAACAGTGTGCCACACATGGAAACACCCAATCAAAAAATACTCCAATCTCTCAGGAATAAATGCAAGAACTGTCCATCAGGTGGTCAATAACAGCCAGTGAAAAGGGTGATGATGAAAGTAGAGTTTCATAGTCACTTTTATTTTGTTTAAGGAGGTAGACCAAAAGCACAAAGATGTAATAACCGCATCTTTGGGTTCATCCTGTATTATAAGAGCATAATTTTTCATGGAGAGGAAGAATTGTACCATGCAAAGAGCCTCTACAGCATTCGAGGGATTGTTTCACTTGTCATGATCCTATATATAAATGACTTTTCTAAAGAAGAATATCCTTTTTTCATTGGCTGAATTCCTCCATATCCTGAATCCCAGGATGTTGTACAGTGTAATTGTGGTTGGTCTAAGCTGTTGTTAGGCCTTTATAGTCCATGCTAGCTCACAAGCAAACAGCAGCATGGAGAGAGCAGCTGTGGGCTTTGGTAGAGGAGCGGGCCGTCTTAGATTAGAGACCCAGCAGCCTTCACCCACCATCTACAGAGCGGCTGGCTGGAGAAAGAAACCTCACGAATCTGTCCACAAATACAGTACGCTTTCCATTTCCCAAAACCTTCCCGCTTCGGCCTGCAGAATTACAGGTTCCCAAAGGCCAAATGACCCAATGGCTTTGAGTTCCATTTCTATTTTTTATTTGCCTGTTTTATAACTTGTCCCCTGCTTTAAATCTTCTTCCACCTCCTGAAGAGTTTAACTGATCGCTGACAGTTGCTTCCCAAAAGTATTCCCATCAGACCTTTTGTTTTAAATGTGATTATCATAAACTCATGCTGGCTTTGGGATGTGACAGGTATTACAGCTGTCATTCTCTTTATTTCTTTTTCTCTCTCTGTTCTTGACACAAGATATAAATATATTTAACTGTATTATTTTAATAAATGACAATAAAAATACTACAGTGTCGAGCAGCATTACAATGTGGCAGTGTTTGTTTCTAGTGTAGGTTCATGTAATGTAACTGTCATATACATGCTCCAGCCATAAATGCATTATTGCATGCAACTGCTGCTAGGTAGGTAAAGCTTTACAGATTGTTAGCAAATCTCCCAGAGGCGGTTGACTGTCACCATCTAGCTAACTAGCTACTATGCAGACCTCGAATTGAACTGTCTGGTTATTAACAGCACACCATGACAGGCTTTGGGTGTTTGAGCAGAGTCCTGGAGGAGAAAGAATGAAGAGGGAATTAAGGAAGGTGGTTGCAGCACGCAACAAAATGTATTTAATTAACTGGAGGCCATTGCCCATGAAAAATGGACTAGGATTCCTCAGGAACATTGCCAGGAGATGGCATCTGGCTAAACATCACGCTTGCAGCAGGTCATAACAGCAGAAGCGTGCTCTAATAAGTATTAAAGACGCTTGTCATGAAGGGGTTGAATAATTCTGAGACTGTAGTCATCATTAGAAGTGGCATTTAGAGATGAATTTGGAGAAAGCTTTGTTCTATTAGTTGTATTGAGCTATTTCAATTGTTCTTGTTTGACTGGTTAATTACAAACAGCTGCAAGTTTGTGAAGTCTGCTAATAAACCTAATTTGCAGTGGGATTTGAACTGACCTTCTGGGTGGTAGCTCAGAAGTAAAATAATTAAGATTGAAAAAATATTCAAAAAAATACAAATACATCAAAATTAATGTACTCAACTATTTACTACCTTTGTAGAAAGTGACCACAGAGTTAGAAGTACTGATCTTTCGTGAAGGAACAGGATGCAGTGCAGTGTAAAAAATGGCTCTTTGACAGGATTTAAAAGTGGTTTAATCATGAGTTAAAAGTGTGCAGGCAACTATGACCTCCAGCTTATGCAGACTGGTTGCCATTGCCCTTTTCTAGGGAGATTTTCATGACAAAAGTTCAGCTACTAGAAACAGGGCATCCAATGCCAAACCTGCCTGCTTCCATCCAATAAACCAAACATTCTGAGCAACTGAATATTTCCTTTGGCTCCTGCACACACTGCGCTCCACTACAGAGATCTGGCTTGATTTTGTTGTTTCCTGAATCCCAGGATGTCGTACGGTGTAATTGTGGCTGGTCTAGGCTGTTGTTAGGGCTTTATGATCCATGCTAGCTCAAAAGAAAACAGCAGCCTCAGAAAAACCAGGGCACTTGAGGAAACTGCAACCTCAGCTGTCTGTTCAAAGCACAGCATTGATCACAGTGCCCGGTGATCACAAAGGGCCAGCACTATCCGTTTGAACATACCTAATGCATCATGGGAATTTAGCAGACTTTTGGCCTAAATTGCAGTTTTCCTTGTCACACTGACCATCTTAGCTTATATTGTTAGTATAGTTAGTATATATCTAGTTAGTATATAGACTAATAGTAAACATTACATTAGTTGGTGGTTGTGGGTTGTACTTCTACAAACACACACACATATACACACATGGAGTAGGACTGGGTCATGCATACTGTGGCCATTGCACTTCACAGGAAGGGTACAAAATATTTATATATATGTATCTTCTATATATATCTATAAATCTTCATGAATTTTTAACACAACATGAAGAACAACTGCCATATTCGAATTATGTCAAAAAGTAAAGAACGATACAAGGTCTTTGCATGTTTTGGGCAACCCTGGTTAATTTTTTTTATTTCTTATTGTAAATAGCTTAGCTGTAAAAGCTGGCCCGATTTTCAAGAGGCATGAGGTTAAAAAATGCATTTGCATCTTTAGAAATAAACTGGGACAAAGCCTTCAGCTTGCTCCACTTCAGGTGGTTCAATGTGGATTTTAAGGTGTGTTTAGAATCATAATCCTGCTGTAGAAGCCATCCTTCAGATTTTTCCAGAAAAACAAAGACATATTTGTTGGCATTTAACTGAATCCATTTTTCTTTTTTACCAGTGAAGCTTACCATGTGCCCCTGGCTGCAACACAAGCCCAGAGCATAACCAATGCACCCCCAAACCCCTCCCGTCCCCATGCTTAACAGTTGGAGAGGTGTTCTTTTCATGAAATTCTGCACCTTTGCCCACCAAGCATATCTTTGCTCATGCAGCCAAAAGTTTGAACTTCTCCACTACACAGGACATGTTTCCTAAACGAATCTGGCTTGTTTATATATTCCTTTAAAAAGTTATGATTCTGATAACTCTTCCATAAGGATTATATTTGTCCTGTGTTAAAATCTCCCACAGCAGAGGGTGGGCTCTTTTTTCAAACTTTGGGGTTAAACAGTTGCTGAGAATGCAAAGGGCAGTGATGGCCTCATAGAGTCTTAGACCTGAGTCCTTGCCACATCAACACAGGTGAGGCCAGAGCTTCTTAAGCTCCAATTAGCCCTTTACACTGTGTGGTTTCTGCAACATCCATGTGTAAGTCAGTCAAACATGTTTTGCGTTTGTGTGTGTGTGTTTGTGTGTGTGTGTGTGTGTGTGTGTGTGTGTGTACGCATAATGACCTAAGCATCCCAGGGTGAGAGTGTGTGATCTCTGAGACAAACGCCCACACACACATAGTTAGCTATTGTGTGAACAGAAACACAACAGCAGGGTTACAGATAGGCTATCTCTCTCTCTCTCTCTCTCTCTCTCGCTCTCTCTCCTTTTCTGTCTCCCGGTCTGTCTATCTCTCGCCATTACACACAAACACACACACAGGTTTCTGTCTGTAGAGAGACAGAAAGCAAAATGATGGTTTGTATTTCTCACAGTCTTTAATTCAGAAAGCAATTACTTCACATTTTCCACTCCAGAGAGAAGACAGAGAAAGAGGGAGTGAGAGAGAAAGAGAGAGGGAGAGAGAGAGAGAGAAGGAGAGAGAGAATAGGATAGGCAGAGAGGAATAGAGTAAGATAGAGAAAGAAACAATGAAAGAAAGAGGGTAAGGATGAGAGAGAAAGAAAGAAAGAAAGAGACAGCAAAAGAGAGAGGGAAGAAGAGAGAGAGAGAGAGAGAGAGAGAGACAGAGAGAGAGAGAGAGAGAGAGAGAGAGAGAGAGAGTGGGAGGCACAAAGAAGATCCTTTGAATTAGTTACATATGGGGCCTATGATGAAAGGCTAGAGGAAAAAAGGAAAAATAAAACTCTTCATATGTGCTGTGTGTGTGTGTGTGTATGTGTGTGTGTGTGTGTGTGTGTGTGTGTGTATGTGACTGTGTGTGGGGAGAGCAGTGTCTTTGACTGTCATTCTCCCTTTCAGTGGAGACCCTTTTTAGTGGTGAGGTGCATGATGCATCACCCTTACATCTGTCAGAAACGGCACACACACACACACACACACACACACACACACACACACACACACACTATGAGTAATGCGTTAATTCACTGGGAGGAAAAAACAAACACTTTAGGGAAATAAAGTAATATTGCAAGGTTTATATTCATCATTGCGGTGATGAACTTCATATGTAGTTAATCAGCCGAGACATGTTTGATATGTGATGTGTGTTTTTGTACAAAGAGAGATTATGGACTAACATTATTGACCAACACTGGACTGATCTTGACTGACCAACATCATAATTTATTGTTAAAGTTAAAGTTAAACTAAATTCAGCAGTAATCCAACTGGACCACACATATTGCTCTGTGATGAAAGAGTCTCCGGTTACTCAGAATGAAGATCTTAATCTTAATCTCTTAATATTTTTATGCGGGTTGAGAGATGAGATGAGATTGGTGACAGTCCAAGTCTGGTGTTTGTTAACAATGTTAGCTTAGCATCACCTGTTCTAGCCAAAGAAGCACACACTAGATACCAAACATGTCTTGGCTGATTGACTGCATCTGGGGTTAGTGATCAATCATGTTCATTTAAGCCGTTTGCACATATGTACATATGGAAAATGTCTGGAGAATCAGGCCCGGATATTATCCGGATTTGCGTTTACGCACATGTAGCACACAGACGGAGACGTTCAGAGTCAGATGTGTGTCACGGCACTACCCGCTGTGAATTCTCCGGATAATTACCTGCTCTATTCACACATGGGCTCACTGGGCCTTTACCTGGACTTTGTACTAGGGGTGGGTCTGCTACAATTGATGCAGTCGTTTGAGTGCATGTTGAAAAGGGACTTCAGTTACTAGGGCTTTGTATTAATAAGAACTTGGCGATACGATATGTATGATAATACAGGAGTTATGATACAATATATTGAGGTATATTGTGATACTGTGAGCAGGCCGAAATATTGCAATTTTTGAATCTAATTTTTAGGGCTCCGGGTGGCTCAGCCGCCTAATGTGGTACCACTATTACCCGGGTGTCACAAGTTTGAATCCCAAACCATGCTGCAACCGGAGTCTGTTGGAGCAAAATTGTCCATGCTCACTCTGGGTTGGTGCTAGGGGGAGTTATGTATGACTGGGTGGATTGGCAGTACCAAATTGGGAGTGGATCCGAAGACAGAGTACACATTGCCATCTAGCAGTGACGTACTCAACACAAAATGAACCACTGTCTGCCACCAATCTTTGCATGTAATCTATATATTAATAATCTATGCTGTTTTTGAGATTCAATACAGCATTGCAAATCATCACACATACATCACAATACTTCAATATATCAATATTTTCTTACACTGCTATAAGTTACCCCTTTAAAAAACATAATGATCTGATGAGGATAGTCTGAGGAATTACTAAAAACTAGCTCCCCTCCCTTCCACATACAGGATGCAACCAGAGCTGAAGCATGATAGCCCTCAGTAACAGTGCTCTGTGATCCTGCAGTGGTGTGTAGAGCAGCAGGGCGAGCAGGAATGCAAATGTGTATAGTGTGTGTGTGTTCGTGTGTACGTGTGTAGCCTCAGCAGCATGGCCCCAGGCTGGCACACTGGCAATGATAAGGGGAGATTTCCGCCACTGCTCTCCTGTGCCAACATCTGCCCACCTGGCACGGCTCGCTGCAAGACTGAGCCAGAGCGGGCCTCTCTCAATACGGCTAACAGATCTGCTCCCCTTTCCAGACAGACAATACACACTCCAGGATTTAACAAATACATGCCATGGCTGGGGTGCATCTCAAATAGACTTACTTATGAGCTTCTGAGTGGTGCAGCTATTTAGCCACTGGCCATGTTGTTAAGAGCTCGCAAGTTTGATCCACACCATGATCTAGGATGCTTTCTTGCCAATCCTCGCCCCCCCCCAAATCACTCAGTGTGATGTCAGCAGATACAAGAATCAGAAGCTGATGTATAGGAATTAGAAGCTCTGCTTCAAGTATGCTGATGTTGACATTGATATCAAATGACATTAACTTGGTAGCAGTTCAAAAATATGTGGTGGAGTAGGCACATGCCAACCTTTGTAGTCCGATTGTGTGGAGAGTGGCCTAGTTGGTGGATAAAACTGGACATGACAAAAAAAAGAAAAGCACACCTTAGCCCAATTTGGACAGGATTACACTACATTTCCATGGGGTCCTGGGGCATTTCAACGTTTCACGGCGGCTCCTCTATGTTTTATTCCTGTCCTGATCGGTCATGTCTGGATTTTTCTCTCCCATCCTCCGCGAAGATTACAGGCAGAATAACCTTCTGTTTTTAACTGAACTCAGCGGTGGTCTGATAATTTTAGTCCTGTCCGCATTCACATCTCTGTGTTTTTCCGTGCAGATGTTGCCTCTAGTAGGAAAAAAAATGTTTTTGACCACTGCTACGCACCATATTTAGTCTGCAAGCACACTTATCTAACATCCTCCAGTAGATATTAGATACTTTCTGAATCGTGACACAAAAACAACAGTGAAATCAAACTTTACTTCGTCCCAAACTGAGAAAGCCAGAGCTTCGTTTGGACACAACTGAATGTGACATCCAATTGCAAATCTTTGGGCTGGAAAGTCACACATCTTGTGGTAATACTATTGCCATTTTGATGTGAAGGTTTTATCCCTGAGCAGAAGTGCACCAGTTCTATTACAGCCATCCCCCTGATGTACTAATCCAATCCGAATGGGGCTTTCAGAATTTAACACACAGACTTGTGAATAGGGCAGTGAGAGCACCCACTTGTCTTGGGCCCATGGAGCAACTGGGGGTTAGGTGCCATGCTCAAGGGCACCTCAGTTATAAATGTTGAGGGACACGAAAGCACTGTTCCTTCACTCCTCCCAACTCCTGCTGGTCTATGGGATTAAAAGGGCAACCAACTGGTCCTAAGCCTTTTACAAACTTGGAATCTAACCTTTAGGCCACAGTTTATAGTGGGAGGAAATAACTAGACCTTACTTGTGTGGTTTCTGACATTGTATGACAAATGATAAAATGATTTGTCCATATTTTGTCTTTTTCTATAGATAACTGAATGTCATACAGTTCTAATGATGCACTGGTTGATACTGGAGACACAGCTTGCAAATAAAATGGGAAGTCTCTATAAAACCCTGTGGCTCATGCTGCCCAGAGAGGCCTCTTCACTCTTTATGAGCGGTCATAGGTCAGAGGTGGCATGCACGGGTCTGAGAGCAACTGTAAATCAGGGGCTTATTCCTTAGTCGTAGAGATCAAAGGTCATAAGCTCAGGGACTCTTAGAGACGTCGCTGGCCTGCTCTCTATCCAGAAGGCTAAGGCTACATCAGACAGCACCGCGTCTGTGTGTGGGTCACTGGACTAGACCTGCACTGAGGTCTGAGGTCAACTAGACTGACCTGCGTTAAAATCCACTTATATAGGGATGAGTGGGCAGCAACTTCTTGACCAATGGGAGTGCAGAATCCCTGACAGCCTTTGCGCACACATAGTCCAGCTAAGTCGGTGGACACCAGAAGAATGCCTGCATATGTGTTTCTATAAACTCCACTGCCCAGCGTCTCAGTATAGAAGCTCATCATACAGCTATGTGCTGAGGTATGGGCTTTAGAGGACTATTATGGGTGAAATAGAAGAGCAGCTTTATTGTTGCTTAATGGTCATTGGTGTGACAGCTCCAAAGCTGTGGTGAGGCCGGCGAAGAAACACACATACATATACACGCACACACACCACACCACATCACACCGCAGCAGTGTGTCCAGGAGGCCACTCGCTGCCCTGCTGCGCAGAGGAAGAGGAGGCGTGCTAACTGGAGGGACAGAACTGTGTTGGCCAACCACAAAATGCCCTGGAATGCTGGGTAATTGCTGCTTGGCTGCTGGGAAGTGATCAAGAATGAGGATTTTTTCTGGCACAGGCAACACAGGCTAAACTTTTTCTAGAAGAACTAAGTAACCAGTACTGAGAGCTGTCCACTTAACCCCTAACAAAACTGAGGCGCTGACCTTACCTCTATTTGGTATGGATCAAAACAGAATTCAGAGCAACCACAGTAAGCCATGCTGGATATTCCTGACATCTCCAGGACTTCTGGAACTAAAGCATATTATATTCTGTTATTATGTAGACTTAAAACCATTGTATTCAATCCTAGACATTGCTTGCATTCTTCACACCAACAGTGCGTGTGACAACAAGTTGAATGGGGCTGCCACCTGCCAACAAGGCCCCCAATTGCAATTAACATCATTCTTCAACTGGTCTTTCATAAACTCAAAGGTTCAATATAGAACACTGACCACAAGTTGTTCTTTCGATGTTTATGTGGTTCTTTGCCTGGTTAAAGGGTTCTTTCCACTGGTGTTACTATTGAAGCTAGTTCTATATCGCATATTTTCTTTTCTGGCTCATCTCGGTCTTGCTAGGGGTCAGGAACAGGATTACTATAGGCTACTGTACATTATGCAAGTTTCATTTACTTTACGATCTAGTATTGTTGTTGGGTGGTATAATCTCAAAATGACAAAGTACATCACAGTGCCACGAACCATTGATGTGCACTACTGATGGTAGTTTCCATCACATGACCAGACATCCTCTTTTTCCTGGACATGTCCTCTTTTTCCTCATTTCAGAATCCAACAAGGTTTTAGGACAGTGACAAAATACACAAATCCGTCATGGAACCAAGTGGAGCAAATATTCTGAACTGTCCAAAGGAATATATAGAAATCAGATCAATGTCACACATAGCTATAGCCTGTCAAACAGACCAGGAGGGCTGACCAGTGTCCAGTGTTTTTAAACTAGACTTATTTTATGTATTTTTTTTTAAATCGTAATGAAAATGAAAACTGAAAGTAGTTGATTTGACCATCTAGGTTTTGGCTATTAAGGTTATTTCTTGTATGTTATGTTGTGTTATGTTATGTATGTCAATGTACTAATGTAGTTAAAGTCCCTCCTACCCTCACACATATGTTATGATCCTACATCACAACACCCTAACCACAGTGGAAGCCTGCGTCCCCCCAAGTGCCCTCTTTTTTAAAAAACAAAATATGGTCACCCAAGGTAAACGTTTAGCTAACATTAGAAAGCTGACGTTACTGGCTTCCTGTGACTGTTAGACCTAGGCCTTCAATTCAGACCATAAATGTCAAAAGAAAAGTAAAGCAGTTTGATAATGTCTGAAAATGCTAATTTCTATTAGCCCCCTTTAGAATATCAATAGCATGATGGCAGTAAGTTAATGGCAATGCTTGTAACCATTGTTTGGCCATTTTAGATTGAACAAGAAAATCTAAAGCTTGTTAAAGACATTCCATGTGATTTTCCGTAAAGTGTTCTGGCACAGAGCCTCAGTTGCTGTTTTAATTTTTAAAAGAAACTGGTTCCCACCATTTGGTAAACATTACTGGTTGATTCCCCTGTCACTTCCTAATTATGCTGGTGGTTAATCTAACGCTTTAAGCAGTGTCATAACAGAAAACAAGCATGTAAATGGTGCATTGCATTGCAAAGCCTTTAGGATGTCTACAATGGTGTCTAATCAAAATGTCAATAAATGACAGACCTATCAGTCAACAGCTACACAATATCAGTAGCTTACAACAGTAAACAACAAAACACTCAGATGTCTTCCCTGTGTCATTTACATCCTTTTTATAAACTCTCTCACCTCCACCTCTCAGATTCCTCATCCATGTTTGGATACTTCAACCATGTTTTTGAACAACGAAAGGTGTCTGGTTTAACCCCAGTATTTGTTGAGGTGGGACATGAGTGAGATGCATCAGCGGCATGCGTCAAATTCAGAAATTCACTTCACGTATTACAGTGGGAGTGTCATTAGCGCTTGCTCACATCACTTGCTGGACAAGATGTGAGGCCTTCAGTGCTACCAGTAAAGTCCCAACCAATGGGAGAGCTCGCTTAGCTGTATCAGCCTAGACACCATAGAGAAAAAAAAATGAATGCACATTTTATCTGTTTAGAATGTCACAAATGTAGCCCCTTTATTGCATAAACCTAATAACGACTAGAACTGTGATGATATAGAGTTTAAAGACAAGCATTATTTAATTGAATAAAATTACACACGTTTTTTTAATTTTCAAAAATCATTAGGCCTTTTCTGAAGACCTAGATTGCTCTGAAGGCTCCCCCCTGAGGCTAGCACAGAGGCAAGGCTTCCATTCAGAGAGCCGAAACAGCTCAGTACCTCTTCATTCATGCTGCAGGAGTGTGTGTGAGAGAATGAGAGTGAGTGTGAGACGGAGCACCTGACTCTAACAATAACTCCTGGCTAAAAATAGCTGAGGTGCAGAGTTGCATTTGGATCACTCTCTTGCTCAGGACAGGAAGTTGCAGATTCTAGAATGCCTGTCCACAGGAAGTTGGATCATTTTCGTTGGCCCCGCATCACAGCCTTTAGTGGCCATGTGCTCCACACATGATTGTGCTGAGGAAATGTACATCCGCTGCTAATACACACATACATATGACTGTTTCACATCTTATACCTCTCTCTCTCTCTCTCTCTCTCTCTCTCTCTCACTTTCTCTCTCTCTCTCTCTCTCTTTCTCACTTAAAGAGATAAATACCGACCTGAGAAATACTGCTACACTATATTGACAAAAGTATTGGGACACCTACTCATTCATTGTTTATTACAAAATCAAGGGTATTAAAAAAAAGAATTGATCCTGCTTTGGTTGGAGTAACTGTCTCTACTCTTCAAGGAAGGCTTTGCTGTGAGGATTTGATTGCATTCAGCAACTAGAGCTTTTGTGAGGGCGGGATGTCGGATGATTACCACCCCAATCTCATCTCTAACACCCCAACCCATCCCAAAAGTACTGAATGGAGAGACGTCATTTCACTGCTCCACGGCTCAATGCTGGGGGGCTTTATACCCTTCTAGTCTATGCCTGGCATTAGGTATGGTGCCAATATGTTCATGTTTATCTGCTCCAGAAAGTGCTATTCTATTGACAATGCTTCTCTGTGGGGACTAGACAAGCTCTGTGTGTGCACATTTGCACAGTAGCTGAATGCATTCATTAGAAGTCCACAAACACAATGTAGTGTACCTAATGTGTACCAGTGAAAATGTGTATTATCCAGTAACAATATCTAAGCTTAATATGAGGTATTATGCTTACTAGAAGAAGCAAAGGCATTAAAATACATTAAAAAATTATACTTCCAGTAAAATGCGCATATGGCTCTGTGGCAATGTTGAAAACATGGAGAAAAAGTGTGTGTACTTTGGAGAAGCAGTTGAGGCTGGCCTTTGGTTAAAGTGGCATGATTACTGCTTCCTTACAGGAGCTAAAGAAAGTCAAAACCTCAACAGCTGCATTCTGTATACTGGACACCACACACACACACACACACACACACACAAACACACACACACAGGAACACAGACTAAAAAACATTTGTTCTTATACCATGTCAGGATGTGGGGATATACACAGATTTCGTTCCAGCAGTAAAAATATGTAAAATTAGAAGCATTGCTAACCAAAAAAATACACAAACTATTATAGATAATTGCAATAATCTGCAAATGTTTATTACAGATACTTTACTCTTGATAAACAAAAGAAAATGCCACTGGCTGCCACCCAACCCTAATATTCCCCTCCCTACGCCTAACAGTTGGCAAGGTGTTCTTCTCATCAAATATTGTTCCTTTTTTCCCTAAACATACCTTGGTGATTGTGGCCAAGTATTTTTTCTTACCTCATCTGCACCTTCAAATTAAGCCATTCAGAACATGCACAGCACTTTGGAAACAACATCTAGGCCTAGATAACAGCACTTATCTAGATACTTCAGCACCTATCTAGATACTTAATCTAGAGACCTTTCTGATGAGGTTGCAGATTACAGATGTTTTCCTCCTGATGACTCTCCCACATAGATTTTGTTACCTCTGTCTGTGTATAGTATCTTAGAAAAAAGTATGAAAACAAACACACTACCTCTCAGACCTGTGTGGTTTAGAAAGTATGTGGACCAGCGTGCGTGTCATGGAGTTAAATGGCAGTGTGAAACGCAATCCAGAAATCCTGTCTCAGCTCTTTATGAACGACAGTAACCCACTGAACATTTTTCCTCTCTTCATTCATCCTCAAAGCAGCCCAAACTAGAGCTGAGCATTTCTCTTTAAACGCCGTTCCACTCAGGCCTGTAATTTACATTCAGCGTAATGCAGCCCCCAAATATTCCTCAAATTCAGCAAATCAAAACGATCTCCTCCAGCTTGGAGTAATTATGTATTTTTTATTTTGTTTGCGCCAGACAGACCACATAGACTATCACCATCTCCACTACCCCATGACTTTCTATGTGTGTGGGTGTGTGTGAGGTCATATCTCTGTCCCTCACCCTAATCCCATCCCATCCCTCCTTCTACAAGCGACAGATCTTCAGAAGGATGAGCAGGAGAACTGGTGGAGGAGAAGAGCCATCATGAATGAAACCCAACCCAGGACAAAACGCACTGAGGGAATGACAGAGGAGGAGAGGAAAAAAGGGTGAACGAGCCTTTTTAAACCACAGCAGGGTTTGAGTTTTATGGGAAAATTCTTTAGCAAACTCTAATTCCACAATAGAGAGACGCTCTTGACTCTTAGAAATGCTCAGTGTTGGGCGGAATCTTAGAGATGGGGTATAAAGTCTAAAAAGCAGTAGTTAAAGGAATACTTTCTTTCTTTTGTACAACTTTATAATCGTAACAGATATTACACAGACATACACAGAGACATACAAGGATACATACAGTAAATCCAGGTCTAAAAAGTTTCTTTGAAGTATTCTAGTACAGAAATAATGCATTTACCTCATCACTGAGTATTTTACGTTGGTTTTTAATGTATAAATAGTGAGCATGTGACTGTGCGAATCCTCTCAACACAGTGTGTGGTTAGCAAGCTGAAGAGACTGCACCCAGTCAACCCTTCTCCCTTTTCTGGTCGGCGTTTTCAAGTCAAGTCAAGTCAAGTGGGTTTTTATTGTCATTTCAACTATATACAGAGTACACAGTGAAACAAAACAACGTTCCTCCATGGTGCAACATAGACACAGTGCAGAACGCAAGTGCAACACAGTACAAGTGCAGACAGACAATAATAAATAATTGTGTGTAAGTGTGCAAATGATGCAGTGTGCAATAAATATTGAGTCCAGTGAGTTAATATAGATATTAGTGCAAAATGGTTGGTGAATGAGAGAGAGAGAGAGAGAGAGAGAGAGAGAGTGTGTGTGTGTGTGTGTGTGTGTGTGTGTGTTTGTGTGTGCATGGAACAGAAAAAACATCAGTTCAGTCTCTGGAGTTGAGAAGTCTGATGGCTTGGGGGAAGAAGTTATTGCAGAGTCTTGTCATGTTGGACCGGATGCTGCGGTACCTTCTTCCTGATGGCAGGAGGGAGAACAGACTGTGTGAAGGGTGGGTGGAGTCATCCACAATGCTGGTTGCTTTGCGGATGCAGCGGGCAGTGTAAATGTCCATGACGGAGGGGAGAAAGACTCCGATGATCCTCTCAGCTGTCCTCACAATGCGTTGCATTAGCTTTTAGCCTTTTAACTGTTCTCCCAGCTGCCAACAAAGTTTCTTCAACCCCTTAACGCAGAAAGGCTTATTACACACTAAGGCGTGTTGTTCAGTAACTACAAGTACTGTACAAATGGGGGGGCATATTTTTGGGTAATAGAAGTGATAACACCTTCGGCCTTCTGGTGGGCCACAGGGGTTAACTTCCACACTTTTCGGCTAGCAAGATAATAGCTTAATCTAGGGCACGGGTGTACAACTCCATTCCTTGCCTCACACAGGCAAGGTTTGCTTGTGCTTTTGCCTCCTGTCTAAACACTGTCAAAAACGCTTTCCAAGGTGGTGATTTTTTTTAAACTAGCACTCATGTCACAATGCCTGAATTTTTGTGGCTGAATCTCCCTATATAGTGAACTAAATAAGTCATAAAACTACAACCTCTACACACAGACAGCACTAGATTTCAGATTTTGACATATGAATAAATGTAAATACTGTTCTATTACAGATGAATTATGCTGTATTAAGATTTAGAATCCAAAATGTTGCAAACACTACATAGGGACGAGGCCCTACAGTGTAAATACACATGCTTTACACTAATTAACTGATTACCTGAGTTGCATTAGGTGTGTTTGCGTAGGGCAACTACCAAACCTTCCTGGAGACCAACCTTACAGGACTGGAGCTGTGCATCTCAGATCTAGAGTGACCATATGTCTTCGCTTTCCTGAACATGTCCTCTTTTTGGGGAGTGAACAAAATGCATCCAGACGGAATTTCTAAATTATGTCAAATGTCAGGGATTTTGCATCAATTTCTGTATAACATAGTTGCATGATTTTAGAGATATTTAATTCTCTCCTTCCCCTTACACACACACACACTGCTATGGCACTACAACCTAGGCCTATATGAAGCTCACCCACCACAACATCCTAACCATAATGGTCTCAAGTGTGTCCCCAGTGTCCTCTTTTTTGAAAACCAATATATGGACACTCGCTAATGGACTTTGTGTCTTTAAATGTTGCTGGCGTACATACAATGACCTAAGATTGTTACATAACAGTATTGAGGTTTTGGAATTGATCCGTTTTACAGCCCTGATGTGTTTTAAAGGAGGACACGACAGTGTTCCAGGTTCACGGTATGACACTTCCGTGTTCCGTGTATCTGCTTATTTAAGTACGCCAAGATAGTCTTGAGGAAGTGGGTCGTAATCTGGTCACGCTTATGTATTACATCAATTCATTCACATCAAGGATTATCTGCACAGTAGGCATCTTCATTCCTTCCCCAAACAAAAACACCACACGTGCACACATACACACACACAACCTGTACAATTGTATTAGTTAATCTGTTTATTCACTAAGTGATTTAGAGTGTGTGTGTATGTGCACTGAGGGAGATAGAGAGACACTGACAAAGAAGGAGAGCTCAAGAAAGAGAGAAAGAGAGAGAGGGATTGATTCTGTGATTTGGAAAATGGCTGTGTGACTCTTGTATGTGTGTGTGTGTGTGTGAATATGTGTGTGGTTTTAATTATCTAAACTGCAGTGCTGCGGCTATGTGTCTGTATCTGTGTCAGTATGTGAGCATGTGTGTGTGCGCATACTGTGGGTATGTCACTTTGCCAGAATGTCCCATGAGGCAGTGCGCTGACGCCTTACAGCCCTGCCAAAGCAGCCACAGACTCCCCCCATCACTCACTCACACACACATCACACATACATGCGCGCACACACACACAGTCTACCCACAGTCACAAGTCTACCCCATCATGCTTTGGTCCCTGTAACTGAAGTCAAGGGTATATGACACAAGATCCTCTCACACTCACCCACCTACAACACACACACATACAAACACACACATACACACAAATACAGACACACACATACACACCTGATTTCTATGATGCATGACATAGCTCGAGTGTTTCAGTCTGCGGTGCATCGGCCCAGACTCTGTGTGTGTTCTTGGTTCTTGGCATGCTCTCCCCACAACTACAGACAGTCAAAATGAAGTGATTTCCAAACTCTGTGTGATCCAATGATAGGTCCATATGAGTGTGTGTGTGTGTGTGTGGATTGGAGGGGGGAGGGTGTTGTCACTAATAAATACCCTAGAGACTCTGCTGTTGGAGAGCAGAGGAAAAGCATAATGGTGCAAACGACATTCAAATATCCCTTAATGTGTGTGAGGCATCTCTTCAACACACACACACACACACACACACACACACACACACACACACACACACACACACACACACACTTACACACAGAGAAAGAACAGGCAATGGCTGCAGCAGAACCTAATGCAATTCTTCACTTTAATTATACGCTAGAACAAATTACTTTTGCAGAACAAAGCAAAACCACACACACACATTCACACACTTCTCTTCAATCCATCCGCTGCGAAAGCATCTGCGTGTGTGAGTAACAAACATGAACTTTCAAAGCATCTGTGTGTGTGAGTAATATAAATAAATTTGGTCGTTAACTTGCCTTTCAATGTCAAATAAAGCCGAAGGCCCGTTGATGTGATTACACACACGTGCAGATGTGCATCTGTCTGTGTGTTTGTGTGTGTATGCGTGCACCTGTGCATGTGTGCACGTCCTACACTGTAAATCACAGAGGAGGAGAAAATCAAATGCAAGGAGAAAGAGTGGGATAAAAAGAAAAGCCCAGATTGACAGCGACAGCGGGGCAAGAGCGCAAAATGGCGAGGAATTGAAGAGAAGGAGCAGAAGTAGAGGAAGAGCGTCTCTGAGAGAACAATGGAAGTGATGGAGGTGGCGAGGAGAAGGACAGGAGGCATGTTTAAAGTACCAGACAAAATGATATTAACCCTCAAAACCCCAAGCCGTTCTTGAGTGCTTCTTTTTACCGTATTTAATTCCATAGTGAATGATTTTCAGACTGAGTTTTAGACCTGTGTGCTTTTCCTAGGGGTCAGAAATGACCTAAAGTCTGAACAAAGGCAATATTAGAACCTCTGTAAAGTTGGGGTCACTCAAGGAAAATACCATGTAGGGGCTTTTCTCTCCTGTTACACATAGTGGCAGGTAATTTCCGACCCTTAAGATAACACAAGGGTTAAATATTCAAAGTACTGCATGTCTACAGACCTTTCATTAGATTGTCACATTAACATATCTCTTAGATTTAGTGTAATACAACAACTTGACAAAACTGAAAAACAAATGAAATGTGAATTTAAATGTATGAAATGTGACTATAGAAGGTTAGCTACACATTGTAGAGAAGCCATTCAGCACTTGGGTTTCAGGTAACGTCAAACAATAGACTTTTTTTTATTATTTAATTACAACAGCAATTATTAAAATAGAACCTCATGGGGGTCTAGGGATAAACCACTTAGAGCCAAGGGGCCCTTATTAGAGCAAATGCAAACAAACACAAATACAAATACAGTACTATGTTGTATTTCTCAAGCTTCCTCTTGAGGTAGTCCAGAATTTCCAACTCTTTATTCAGCTATTCAGCACCTCACTAAATCTGTGCTAGTTAAGCAAGTCTTTCTTCCAAATCCACTTCTCCAAAACACATAACCATGCACAGCCTTACTACTCACACAGAGAGTTTTGGAGAGAGGTGTGCAACACAACTGAGGGAGGCAGCGTTAAACCTAACGCTTTCCCTTACTATAACTCTAAACTACTCTAACCCTAAAGAAATGCAGCATGTTGTGGTGCTGCTTTTTTCTCAATTCTTCTTCGAGTACATGACAGGTTGGGTTGTTTGTATTTGGCAAAACAGCAGCACCAGTGGACAGGAGCTCGTTGTGAATTTAAAAAACGGACAGGAGCCCATTTTGAATCATAAAAATATGTATGAATATTTTCATGTAAATGTTACAAACTTCTTGTGGTGCCCTTCAGTGGTATGTAGGAATTTAATGAGATCTTGTTTGATGTCCACTCAGCTTCATTCGATCCCTTCCTTTTCTACCTCTCTTGTCCTTTCTGTCCTTCTTTAGAAGTGCAGTAACTGCTGTTATTGGATGTAATGCATACAAATAATCCCAAACAGTGTTTGTAAAATAATCACTTACTCAAGCTTTAAATTTGAAGGAGTTCCAATTTCATTTGATTTACATTTAAATGACACACATAGCTAAAATGTGAAGGCTTTAACTTCAATCATAAAATCATACAACGCCCCTGTGCAACTTCTATTCACACACAAACAGGGTGTGAATCGAAAGCTCAGACAGATTGTCTCTGCTTTTTTTAATTGAGAAAAAATTACCATCAAATTACAGCATGCTTCTGTTATCAGCAGCATGCATTCTGACTTCTAAGGGTTGTGTCAGGTGTGTGCTGGTAGTGGACTTCAGGCAACTGCTGAGGTTCTTTAAAGAGAATAGTAAGTGTGTTCATCTCATTTATATTTTTACTGGTATTTTATTTATTCACTTTTTTTTTAAGCAGAAATTCTTTTCATCACATGAATGTTCCTAACATGTCTTCCAGCACTGTCCTTCCTCAGCCGTCTCTCTTTCTTCTTTAGCATGCTTACCAAGATGAGGCAAACACAAAATAATGAGAGTTAAATGGGTGGTGAAATAATGGTGGTCGGAGCCGGTAAGGGGGTCAGTGAGACTGGCCTTTGCTCTGAGAGGTGAGCGTCTTTGAGGAGAATGCGTGGATGCTTTGTTTCTGGGGTTGCCCGGGCTGTTAGGCGGCCTCACAGACAGAAGGTCGGTCTGAGCATCGGGGCTAAGCGGCGGGCTGCAGAAAGAGGCCTTTACACAGGGAGGCCTTTACACACCACTTTATCTTCCTCTCTTTTCTTCTCCACTCTCCTTCTCACACCTGTTTACTACAGGAAGCGATGATGTCAGGCTCTTCACCCTGCGGCCATGGGCAGAGAAAGAGAGAGCGAGGGACAGAGAGAAGGGAAAAAAAGGCGGGAGAGGGGGATAGGGACTGTGTGTGTATGTGTGTGTGTTCGAGTGAGAGAGGAGGGTTTATTTATCAGTAATCCCGTTTTTTATTTCCTCCACGTTCAGAGTCGCACAATGACACTTAACAGCATAAGTTTGTGCTCTCTCTCTCTCTCTCTCTCTCTCTCTCTCTCTCTCTCTCTCTCTCTCTCTCTCTTTCCCCCTCTCTCTCTGTCTCTGTCTCTCTCCCTCTTTTGTTCTCTGTCCCTTTCAAAGAAATGAATTTCTCCTCTTTACACGCCTCTGTCTAATTACTTTGGAGAGGAGCGGAAGAAAGAGCGAAAAGAAGGGGAGAAGAGAGGAGAGAGAGGGGTTACATACTAAAAGAGGCAGTAAAAGAATACGCCGCATTCTTTGCAATAAAGGAATGAAAAGAGGGAGGTGGAGGGAGAGCAGGAGAGTGGGAGAAAAAGAGAGCAAGGCCACGGCGGTGGGGGTGCGTATGAAGCGACGCTCATTCCTGCGGGGGAAAAAGAAGGAGGGGAGAGGTTCCTCTGAATAAATTAATCAGCATGATTGGCTTTATAGGGGGCAAAATGGTGCGTTTGGATTGGCTGGAGAGGATGGAAAAGAATGTGTGGATGCGCTGTGATTGGTGCAGAGAGTTGTGAGAAAGGGGAGACCCAGACTCAACTCTGTTAGCTCCAAAGCTATGAGGGCTGACCTTCAACACACATGCACGCACACACACACACACACACACTCACACTCACAGGACGGTCGCACCTCTCTCTGTCTGGAGAGGGGTAATTAAAACTTCTAGGGAGAGTGGGTGAATGAGGGGATGAGAGGGAGGGAGGGGTGAAAGTGAGAGAGTGCAAGTATGTGTGTGTGTGTGTGTGTGTGTGTGTGTGTGTGTGTGTGTGTGTGTGTGTGTGTGTCTGCTGTGCTAGGCCTGCAGACAGACATCTGCCTCATTATCAACAGCAATTCACTGCATGAGCTCCATTATAATCCATGTGTGTGTATGTATGTGTGTGTGTGTGTGTGTGTGTGTGTGCGTTATTTAGTGCCTGTGACTCCAAAATGAGCCATGAAGGGACAATCTAATAATTGGGATGGTCCATTAGCTTGATAATTAATCTGCCATGCTGTATACGAGTGTGAAATGGATGTTAGCGACAGGTATAACAATGAAAATTAATATGTTTCATTAGACTGATAATAAAATGAGATTAAAATCAGCCCACCTCTGAACTTGTGCATGTGCCGCACGAGTGATCTGTTGTGTCAGAATGTCTTTCCATCACACTACTGCTTCTCTCTCTATACATTAATGATCCCATTTTATACAGATATGTAATAGTAATGTACAGCAAACACTGTAACACATAGAAATATCATATAGAACTAAGGTGATATAGTATTTATGCTACACTAGTATCAGCCATTTTTTTAAATAAAGTTAATTTAGACTCTATTCTCACAATAATGGACTCTATAATGGACTCTATATATTGCTAAAATATAGGCAAATTGTCTGAACAGCTTGTGATCAGTATACAGTACAAGTGACAAGTACGCTGAATCAGTGGATTCTCCTGAAATTGGTGATTCTAATAATTTTGCCGTGGTCTGCCCCTCGTTGCTATGATCCCACCCGTGAGATTTGAGCGTTCTGCTTTGAACGTACAGAACAATCAGCTTTAGTTCTACTGGTTCATCAAATCTTTCCACTGATTTGCCTACCAACAGCATGTAGTGCATTCCTCTATAATGTCTCAATACTTGCTAAAAAAAAAGGCTGCGGAAATATTCTGTGCCAGCTCCTGGTAATTAAATCATCATGTCATCACATAATCTCAGTTTAACACTTCTGGCAAAAAATCCAAAAAGACAGGGACTCATGACATGGTAACAAACATGGCTGTGCTCAAGAGGCCGAAGTAGGCTTCTTAATTGCCAGTTTCTAAATGGAAGTTTTCATTCCACCTTAAACTCTTGATGGTGCAAGACCTGGGCTGACGACGAGGGCCAAAGGCAATCAATAGTTCAAACTTGCTAACATTGGTCCCATCTCATTAATTGTTAAAATTAAAATTATGATTTACTGCCCTCATGTCTCCAGAGTCTTCTGGCAGAACTCCAGCATCATTTTAAGGTGAAACTTCAGCTTCACTTTTGGAGATATGAGGATTCTGCAATCATTTTAAATTATCAGTGAATGGATCGCGTTCAGATTTCTGCCACCACATTTGGAGGTGGTCAGAGGCCGAGCTCATCCATATTTGAAACAAGTGATTGGATTCCGGCAAGCAAACGGAAATACGTCTACTGAAAACCACGTTAATACGACTAATGATTACTGTGGACCTTGGCTTATCTCTCTCGCACGCGCTCTCTTACTCGCTCTCTCGCGTGTGTGATTGTGTGTGCACTCATGCTCATGCTTATTTATCAGTACATAAGAGCAATATTACAGAGTTTGTTCCCCTGCAGTTTAAATAGTCGCCGGAAAAGAACCATCTATAGTTCCACCATGCGGTAGAACCCACCAACTGTTCAACTGTCTCCCAGAGCAGGACAGTTTTGATGAGAAAGCTCTGTTTACTGGAAGTAAAAGGAAATGATATACATGTTGGTGAGCTTTTTATGCGGGATAAATAAAATCGAATCTCACACTGGTGACACATTTAAATGACAAGTGTAAACAGAATGTTTAAAAATAGATCCAGAAACTATCTGACTACAAATTACACCTTAATGCCAGGTGTCTGACCCAAAAGATGACAGATGACAGCCAGAACTCACTCGCAAAATGGTTCATTTGTGTTGTCTGAAGCTTTTTATGTTCATGTAAGTCTCCCAACAGCTAATTATTCACAGCAAAACACGTAAAGTTTTTTTCCTGAGATTTAAAAAATATATTTTTTTTAATATTTAACTTTAAAATGTTCATTTACACTGATTTCAGTTAAACTGAATTCTAGTTTCATCAACTGATTTTTCTCTTTTTTATAATTCCATGATAAATGGACCAATAGAAACAGCCCAAAATTACTTTTATTTTAATATTTTACATGTTTTACTTATATTTAAAATGTAGAAATATTTGACTTCCACTGAAAGTTAAGACGTTTATTTTTCTTGTTGTGTCAAGTTGATATTAATATAAACTTATATTAATATAAGTATACTGATATGAAAATAAAATACCAACGAAACAGGTGAGCTATTCTGAGCTCGGCTAACCAATGGAGTTTTACAGCCTTGAAAGTGCCAGTTCCAATTCCACAGGCTGATCCGTTTTACTACGGCCAATGAGGAAATGCACACACTATGACTAATCTGGTGGCAGAATTTAATGAGTTAAAGTGGAGAAAGCCAAAGTCTCGGAATGTGTTGGTGGGGTGTTAATTAATGCCATGGTGAAATGGTAGGATAACGTAACTGTAGTGTGGCTGATTAAGCGAGCAGGGTCTTATTGGGGAAAAAGCCAGACCGAGTCAGCAGCCGAGTCACCTACTCAACCTCTGACAGAAGCAAGTTTTCCAAATCCAGCTCAGTATGAACATTACCCCAATCAGACACCCTTTAATCATGCTGATAAAACTCAAATGCTGCCTGAGAGCTTTAAGGAGAGAATGTGAAAGGTAATGCGAGCAGTAATTTGCTTGGTTTGTGTGTGTGTGTGTGTGTGTGTGAGAGAGAGAGAGAGAGAGAGAGAGAGAGAGGGAGAGAGAGTACAGTGGAGAAAGAGGGTTTTGTAAGTGTGTGTGCGAGGGTGTGTGGTGCCGTTTTGAGAAAGGGAGTACTGTGAAAGTGAACTGGGGAGGGGACCAACAAAAACACCACACACACACACACAGGCATACGCACTCACACACACACTGAGTGGTGCTGACTCTCAGTAAGGCCCTGTGTGGAGAACTGACTCAGTCAAAGAAACGTTTCACCAAAAGTGGAAAAAAGGAAAAGGAGGAAAAGAAAAAACACTCCAAACTTCCCCTGTGGCGTCAGAGAGCTACCTTAAAGGTGAAGGCCGGCCATTCTCACCCCAAACCCCCTCTCGTGCACTTCGGAGAAATTAAACACGCAAACATCTTTACTCTGAGCTCTCAATCGGTGATTGTATCAACACTTTCGCCCCATTTCAAATCCCGCTCCCGGTCACAAGCTCTGCTCATATTTGCTCTTTTTCCATTGTGTGATGAAGAGAGCTAATTACACACTGACACTCCGAGTGGCAGCGCAAGGTTTAATACCACACAGTCTGACCATCCATTCAGCACGTGAAATTAAAGTGTGGCCATTTCTTATGGACACTCACCGCACTTCTAACATACACACAGCCTCCACACACAGAGAGAGAGAGACAGGCCCAATCACAGTAGTTTCGCAAACACTTCCCTGCTCTGTTCTGTTTGTACTGTACCCCTTATTTCTAAAAGAAGCAGAGACGAAACCCATACAGGAGGTCTTGGGTGATACAGTAGGAGTAAGAGTGTGACGGAGGTCAGGAGGAGCCAGGTGGTGGAGCAGGCAGGCAGGCAGCGGAGTGTGTGTGAGTGATCAGGGCCGCTGAAAGAATGCGGCGGTGAGCAGTGGAGGGATGTTTTGATGGGACTTTGCTGTTATACAAAAGACTGACATTCAGGTTGAAGGACAAAAAGTCCTTAGCTAGCAAGAATCGTGTATTTGGGAGAAAGAGCCATACGCCGTTTCCATGGTTACTCCCGTTGCACACAAATCTGACCCGATGCTATGAGAACATGCAACAAAAGGCAACACTTCTGTTTGAATCCAGCTTGGCAATTACATTACAGCACCTTAGGTGCCCTACACACACACACACACACATATATACGCTGAGCATCAGAACAAGAACAAGAGTGCCACTCAAGTAAGACCCTGTTGCAGGACCACAGTCATAAAGCCATAGCCTGTTGACAGATCGCCGGGACAGGGCGCCATTGTGTGCCTCTGATCAAGTCATTTGCCACTGTCTGCCTGGACCACCTACCTGAGTTTCTTACAGCAGGATCTCAGTAAATGAGTGGACCAACAGGAGCCTCCTTCAGGTAGAGCTGACTGTATTACAGCGTTCAAAGGTGAACACACAGAGGAGGAGCAAGCTGCCTGTCTACACCGTCTCTATAGTAGAGTATCCATAATAGAGTATTCTCTACCCTATTCTATTTTTACACTCTGTTTAGTTTGGCAGCACACAAAACACCAAATCTTTTCATTTGCTGATGCCACATATTTCCATTCAGTCAGTCTACTGATTTCCTATTTCCTACTCAATCTGTCAAACAACCCCTTTGCGCAGCAGAATTCAGATTTACACTACTGATCCATGTCTACTTTACCTTCTTTTGAAGGTAATGGGATTGAGGTCCTTACCATGTGTTTACACTAGCAGGCGACAGAGCGACAGACTACCAGTAATTTTCTATGAGAGTACGCGTTTTGTAGGCGCGATTTAGCACTAGCAACAAACCGACAAACTGACAAACCGAGCTGAGGTTTTCTCAACTTTATGCAAATGAATATTTCTGGCGTTAAGCGCCATTCTAAGCTCTTGGCTTAGAAACTTTTCATAGATAACCATTTTATATGATTAAAATATACACATTTACTACAGATTTGTAGAAAGAAATAGTGATACATATTTAGTATTTGCATATTTAGTATATACATTTTCTTGTCAAGCGCTGGACCTTGTACACGCCCATATGCAACAACGCAAGCGGCATCTAACACACCCACAAGAAGATATGGAAGCTTCAGGGCCGGAAAGTAAAAATCCACAGGATTTTATTCCAACTGCAATGTTCTCCAAACATAGTATTATGCATTTGTGCTAAAAAAGGTACATTCTCCCAGAATCAAAACAATGGACCAATTAGAACAGTCTCCCCACCGGTTACTTGGTCTGTGTGGTAGGTTCTCTATCCTCTCAATGAGAGAAAATAGTAAAAGCATAAAGAATGACTTTCATATTCACATAGGCATGCACTAAAAGCTGCGGGGTTGTTGTTTCCCACCCAAACGCTGGGTCAGTTTTTCTGCTTTATTTCCTCAGTGCTGGGCTGTTTCTATACACCCATGGGTAGTCTTTAGGTAGTTTAGAAACCGTGTTAGTGTTGGGATCATAGGGACGACCAATGGGTTCATTTTTCTTCTAATACTGCATGACTAGAAAGGATTCAAACTGATACAATTAAAGTTAGAGTTTCATCAGGCAAGAATACTCCTGGACTTGGAGCACTCATACCTGACATATTCTAAGTAAGTAACTTCACATAAAAACATGTTTTACTACAAACTCTTGTTAAAACTATTAAAGATTTAGTTTATTTTGACTAAAATCTGTATATACCTGTATAAATCTGTGTATAAAACCACATTTTATCTGATGGTCATGTCTGTTTGTGAAAGATTTAGCATTAGCCTGCTAATTTTAGCTGTGTTTCTAGAGGGTTACTGATAGACGTAGCTTATTATATGTTTTCAACAATGATTAAATAATTAATTGTTGAATTGGTCAATAGTCACACAATATCTTCACATTTTGAATCTGGACTACATATCTGCAACCCTGCAATTACTGTACTTTGTTTTTAATCAACAGTTGAGTTGGGTCAAACCACAGTGATGAACCACAGTTAATGACATTCATTTAATGTCCATAACAGATCGCAGTGTTTTTTCTACAGGCTCTTGAGACTCGAAGCTAAAGTGTGCTCATTCCTAAACACGCATCAACAACTTTCAGGCCAAACTCTGACTATCTAATAACACATACTGTTTAATACCTTTCTTTCCCTAAATCCATGCTGCTTTTGACTCCAGAGCTCAATTGTGCGTGCTGTACAGAGCCTGGAACACACTTCAAAAGGGTCTGAGCTAACCAATTTCAAGCATGCATTTCCCCTATGATTACAGCCTTTGTTGCTATGCTATATTCCTCCAGCTCCTTTAAATGGATGCTAGTCTAAAGCTGCCACAGGCATAACTTTTTTAGAACACTGGCTAAATAAGCGGTGGAAGGCACACTGTTTCTACCTTTCATTTCATTTCAGCGTGCTCATGCTTCCTACTGAGATTCTCTCTGATTTCCATCTTTTCCCGTTCTACAGAGAACATCCTGAATATTGTCTTCAACCACTTGGCTTTTTTTAGCATGTGTTCTTCTGGTATGTGAAATATTATGTGTATTGGCTTTAATGGGTATAAGAACCTGTATTCTACCTGTAACTTTCTGACCCTGACTTATGTCGTTTTAATCAGTCAGGAGTCACTTTATATACTTATGTCTCAATCTGTCTCTATCTAATAGCCAAAATACAGGAACATGAAGAAGTGTGGGCACCCCTGGTCAAAATTTCTGTTGCTGTAAATAGTTAATTGACTAGAAGAATGAACAGATATCCAAAAGGCGTTAAATTAGAGATTAACATTTTCTTAACATTTTAAGCAAGATTAGTGTATTACTTCTTTTTTCGTACAATTGTAGAATAAAAAAAGTGCCATGCAATGTTCTGACTACTCCAAGAGCTTCAGATAACTTTTACCAAGCTTTTAAATAGCTTGTTAGAGCTCTGGCATGTTTACAGTTATCATTAGGAAAGGCTAGGTGATGCCAATTTCAAAGTTTTTTAAATAATCCTCAAGTCCTATTAATAATAGGCAACCATGGGTTATTCTAAGCAGCTGCAAGCACTCCTCTCTTAAATATTCTACCCACCAAGCAGGAGAAGGATATACAAGGACAGTAAAGCACTCTTTGTAAATCACTCTTGATTTTATTAAAGCAGCACTATAGAGAATTGTTATTTTGCACAGTGTAATTTGCGCTTTGAGCCACCCCTAAAGGACATGTTTTTCTGGACAAGCTGAGAGATAGTGATGCTATTCTCCATAAAAAAAATGAAATTGGAAAAAAGTAAATAATTAAATGTAAAGAATATTTAATTCATTGCAAAACACAATAATAACACACCAGATAACTTTTCCTCAAACTCAAATAATAATCAAACATCCCCTTGTCTTCTTACAAATACAGATCTCAGAAGTCAAATTGCAGCTTGAATTTGTTAGCAATAATGTGAAGACTAATGTCAGGTTAGATTTTAGACTGCTACATAAAGCTCTAGAGCTGAAAATGGGCTAGCCTTCACATCTCATTTGATCAGTGTATGAGTGTAGGTCCAAGGGAGAGTGAACAATAAGATTGTATGTAGAGGAAGCACACACACACACACACACACACACACACACAAACCTCCAAGACAAACTGCGGAAACATTCCTCGCAAAAAATGTCATAGATTTATGGTGCTCCTGGGATACCACACTTCTAGGAATTGTTCCAATACTGGGCACTGCCAGCATGTCCAAAACCTACACACATACTCACACACATGCATAGTGTAAGAGTGCCAATTTTGTATTGTGTGTGTCCGTCCATGTGTGTTTGTGTGTGTGTGTGTATATGTGTGTGTGTGTGTGTGTGTGTGTGTGTGTGTGTGTGTGTGTCTAGCTCCACTGTGATGTAATTTGCTGCATTTTACATCTGTTGCACTGGAAGGGCTCCTGTTTTGCTTAAGCTCATTAACTTTAACAAGGAGAAAAGACACACACACACACACACACACACACACACACAAAAGAATGAAACTTCTGATAAGCTCAAAAGTATGCCCGAGTTCTGATTGGAAAAGTCTGCATGATGGAGGTGTCTGAAAGCAGCAGTAAAAGTGTGCGGGGTGTATGACCTCTCCTCCAGCCATCCATTACACACTGCATTCTCCATCTCAAAAACTCACTCTTTATTAAACATGACATCAGCTTTGTGAAGACGTAAACATCCTCGCTCAGTCCACAAATTAGAAACTGTGGAGTTCCTGGTTTAGATTCACTGTGTGAATTTGAGTTTCCAGTTTAACATGCTGTGCTACTGAGTTGGACAGTTGTCTTGTGGTTAATAGTAACCATGTAAGTTAGAAGAAACATCACACTGTTATCATAAATATTGTTTAATTTGCTTGAGGAAAACACATGCCTAACAGTGTGTTATATGAAACTAGAAGATTGCATTTCCTGAAGAAAAAATGTAATGAAAAATAGTTACAATAGCTTATTTCGTTCTCACTTCTAAAACATTGCAAGGCTGCACTAGGGTGAAATAGGATAGTGTTGCTTAGGTGCTGCTATGGTGTTGCTAGGTGGTCACTATGGGGTTGCTACATGGTTTCTAGATGGTTGCTATGGTGTTGCTAGGTAGTTTATAGGTGTTTTCTAGAGTGTTGGTAGGCAGTTGCTGTGGTAGTCTTTTCTTCTGTGTCTTAGGTGTTTGCTGTGGTGTTGCTAGGTAGTTGCTAGATGGTCGCTATGATATCACAGGTGGCTGCTATGGTGTTGTTAAGGGGTTGCTATGGTGTTGCTAGGTACTTGCTAGGCAGTTTCTGTGGTACCCTGTGTGGTTACTATGGTGTCTCAGGTGATTGATAATTTGTTAACTAGTGGTGGCTGTGGTAACCCATGTGGTTGGTTGGGAGTTACTAGTGTATTTGTATCATTGGGACATAAGAAGGATGCCCAGACCTTTGTAAAAAAACAACAAAAAAAAAAAAAACACCCAAAAAACCCACAAATGTCTGAATGTTGGTCAGAATCAAACAATTTGGAATTGGAATGGTGTCGACATTGCAAACAAGTTAATCTTGCAAAAATATAATAATAATTATGTAAAAATGTAGCAGAATAACATAAATGGGACAATACAGTTATAATGGATACTTTTAAACATATACACATTTTATTTCTCATGAGTTTGAATGAGAATTATACAAATGCTCTGTAAAGCTTCTACAGTCTGGCAACAGGTGATTTGAGAGTAACATTTGTGTAAGAAATGAAACCAAAACTGTCCGCCATATTGTCAAATTTGCAACCAGAGTCTGCGCAGCAGAGTTCAGAGGCGGAGCCAGACTTGCTTACTCATTTGGTAGACCCATGCCCTTTCTCTCAGACCAAGCGTGTCTCAGACCACCTTCATTTTGCTAACAGCAGTAAAGCCGATTTTTCCCCCCTGGATGCCCAGTTTGTCCGGGAAGTGTCACGCTTCAGCAGTTAAAATTGTAGCTTATGTCAGTTCGACCACAACCCAGCTATTCCATGTAATGAACAGAATGGGCGCAATGTAGGGTTAGGGTTACGTTAGGGTTAGGGTTAGGGTTAGGTTAGGGTTAGGGTTAGCTGCCAGCCAAGACTGTAAATCTCTTCATTCCTGAAGGTTGTTTCATACCTACTGGAGAAGTGGACACGTACCTCAATTGTTCATTGGCTAAATTCACGCTGCTGCTACTAAGGACTTACATACCACCGCCTTCTCCATCTGTAAGCCAACTTTAACAAATGCTCATCTTCTTTGCTGATCAACCAGCTCCACAATGTGTAATCAAATGTGATCTCTGGGGAAAAGGGATCCTCTGTAACTTCACCCTTACCCAGTTATATATGCAATCCCACAATTCCTTCACATGTAAACATTAGGGTCTGTTTCTTTTGTCTGTCTCGTTTGTACTGTGTGGGAAAGAGCAGCTTCCAGCTTCGTGTTTGAACAACTCTGGCGTCAAAGTATGTAGTTGCCAGGGTCGGTGGTGCAAGAAGTATGAACATTGACTGATGTGGATGGTCCAGCGCTACACCATGCATGTAGTTCCCTGTCTGCGTTCGCACTTGGTATGTCCCAACCTAGCCTTCTTATGATAAAGCAGAATACCACTGGCAAAGTGGAAAATATAACATGGGCTGATATTAGCACAGGGAAAAGGGGACACTGGAGCTGAAAAGACAGTTGGGGGTGGGCGGAGCTACATATAATGCAATCAGTCAGCAGGGGCAAGGTGAGACAGCTCACCTTTTTACAGTCATTGGGTCACTGATTCGAGTCCCTCTGTCCAATTTGTGCCGAGCATGCACACACATGTGCAATACAAAGAGAACAGGCGGCGCGAGAAGTAGGGAGGCGCTGTCGCTACAGCTTTAGCCATGCTTAGTTTTACACTAGCCGTTCTGCTAGATTTACTGAGCCAGAATAAAATCATCTGATCAGACTCCGGTCAGACTGTAGTGGGGTCGCAGGTCTACTGATTATGTGGAATTACACTGATGCAGGGCACAGGCTGTACACAGACAAGACAGATTCTCCTCACATGAGAAATGGACTCAGAGCATCTGTCAGTTCTTTACAGATCACAGTCTCTCTGACTCTCTCTCTCTCTCACTTTGGTGTGGTTGGTTTAGTGTGGTGGGTAAGAACACTTCTGTAAAATCCAGTAGAAAACATTCCCTAGACAGTAGAAATTGTTACTCCGACAAAAGCAGGGTGAACTCTTGATTTCCGAAAATCCTAGATTTCGGAAGAAACAACGAATGAGCAGGTGTCCCAATACTTTTGTCCATGTAGTGCATGCAGCATTGGTCTTCCTTAGTCTTTCATACACTGAGAAAGCATGATACACACACACACACACACACACACACACTGGTCACTGACTTTGCCAACCACTGTAAATATTTAGAGGTCAGCAGTCACAGACTGGAAAATCAAAGCCTTCATTTGTGTGTGTGTGTGTGTGAGAGAGAGAGAGAGAGAGAGTGTGTGTGTGTGTGTGTACCCAGAGAACTGCTCTCACTTTCAAAGAGCTCTTTTTAATGCTCCACACTGACAGGGAGAGAAAGCAGTTATCTGTCTGGAGTGTGTGTGAGTGTGTGTATGTGTGTGTGAGAGCAAGAGAGAGAGTGTGTGTGTGTGTGTATACTTATCTGTATGATGTGGGTGCCACAGCACTCAGGGCACCACATTAATCAAAATGTTAGAAAAACGTTTCCAGTTAAAATAAACAACATGACCCAGAGCGCAGTGTGTGAGACAGCAGCAGCAACGGCGGCAGCAGCACAATCTCACTGCAGTATCGCGTTCTACACACTTGCTCCCTCTGCCTTCCTCTGCTCTTAGCTCACACACTGGGGCTCAGTGGGGCCCACTGAATAAAAACAACCACAGCCAGAATCAACCGAGGAACACAGCCACAAAAGCAGCATTAACACACCTAAGCTGCACGGCGGTGAGAGAGGAGAGTGTGAAAGCTTCTCTCTGATTCCTGCACAGAGGTACAGCCCCTTCACACAGCCCGCCAGTGCAGACACACACACACATGCGCGCGTGCCAGTATGTCCCTGAGGGTACGTTACTGAAATTGTGAGGGTGTTCAGTATTACATGAACTCTGTATTACCTGTGGCTCCCACATGGCCTTGAATACAACTCTGTCTGTGTGCATGCGTATGGGAGTGTGTGTGTGCCTTTCAATTCCTGAGCTTTCAACACAAAGCTCAGGACTTGAAATGTAGGCCAGTCTATATGGTTGTGCACAGATATTCATAGAATCCTAAATGTAGCTCTATATGCACACTGTATGTGCTCCTGAAGACGTAAACATCCATGCTCTGCCCACAAATTACAAACTGTGGAGATCCTGGTTTAGATTCACTGCATGATGTTGAGTTTCCAGTTAAACATGCTGTGCTACCGAGCAGGACTGTGGTCTTGTAGCTAATCTTGTCCTGTGGAAGGTAGGTATGAAGCAACATCAGATTTGCTACCAGGCTAACATTAGCTTGATTACACAAGGTAAAAATGAACACCTGACATTGCAGCCCGCCACGCACATTCATAACTAACATCATATGAAACACAGAATGGTTGCACAGTTTATTTGATTTTCACTTCCAGGCAGTTGCTATGCAGGCACTGGGTTAAAACAGTTCTTGCTAGGTGATTGCTAAAGTGTTGCTATGTGGTTGCTAAGCAGTTACTATGGCATCACAAGTGGTTACTACAGGGTGGCAAAGTGCTCGTTAAGCAGTTCTTATGGTATTCCAGGTGGTTGCAATGGTGTCTCAGGTGGTTGCTAGCCTGTTGCCTTGTGTTAGCTGTGGTACCCCTTGTGGTTGGTTGTGTGTTGTATCACACACATATATATATATATATATATGTGTGTGTGTGTGTGTGTGTGAGAGAGATACAAAGTGTTATTGCTTAGCAGTTCCTATGGTATCCCGGGTGGTTGCTATGGTGTCTCAGGTGGTGTAGTAGCTATGTAGTAGCTGTGGTACCCCTTATGACTGGTTACGTGTTGCATCATCTGATTATCTGCACAATTTTTGCTCCCCATTCAGTCCTATGTGTGCACATACACACATAAATACATGTGTGTGTGTGTGTACATATATTAATATCTATGTATGTGTATGTACATACATTGATATCTGTGTGTGTGTGTGTGTGTGTGTGTGTGTTTATTCTATTGTGGCAGAAGTCACCCGCTCTCTCTCGGCTGGCTCTCTTTCTGGAAGCCTACTATATAATTTACTCCAAGCCAACCAGTCGCTATTTTTTCCGACCACTAATTAATTATAATTCTGCCGTTTCATACAGTCAGAGAAAAGGCATGCAAAAACCTACCAGGCGAGTTCAGGGAGAGAGTGAGCGAGGGAGAGGGGGCGAGAGAGAGTGCTCTTGTGGTTTTGTGTTAAAGTGTTTACCCCGCCTGTCATCTTTGTGCCTTTGACACAAACTCCCTCTCAAGGCTCTCAACATATTGCAAAACTGCTTACAGCCACAGCAAGACAACCTACTGAGAGTGAGGCGAAGTCAAACACACAGACCTCAAAAGGCCCCTTTCAGACGGCGCTGAGCACACGGCAGAAAGTCCAGCAGAGAACTGCAGCAGGAGACTACATACACATCCTCAGATCTTCATTTCCAACACACGCCGCTTTTCAAATTTGAGAATGTAAAGATTTCTGTTTGTTTGAACACAGCCTTCCGAGCAACGGGACAGCTGGCATAATGTGTGCAGTCTATAACCAAACTGATTCTGAGAAACTGGATTACTGTAGCCACTGAACGCTGTCTGAAGCTCATATTAGCAGAAGACAGAAATGATTAAAGATTACATAAAAGCAAATTGCTAATTAAAATAAATTAATATTTGAAATAATTTATCATTATATCATTATAAGCATAACTACATTAATGTTACAGTTAGCATCGGTTTCACCAACCCTAAAACAGAACCCTGTGGGACAAAAATACCATAATAATTACTGCATTAGGACTAATAACTGCATAATAATAATAATAATAATAATAATAATAATAATGATAATCACTCTTTGCAGTGAATGAATGAGGCTGAACAGTACACACAATCACTTTCACACAGCTAGTCTGGAACTGTCTCGTTTTTGTTTATGTTTGGTAGCTTTCATTACACTGTCCAGATCTCTGTTATTTGGTGCTTCTCAGCGATTTGTGCATTCGATAGTTATTAGGCAATTTTCTTTTCATGGCACGGCATACCGTAATGAATGCTTCTCCACCGCGCAGCTCAACCATTACAGAGCCAGCCGGGCGTGTATTTCCAGCTCATTGTCGAAATGCAAAATGGGTTTAAGTGCAGACTGCTGTGTTTCTCCAATTCATACCAGGAGCCACAAGTCTCCGTTCTTCAGACATTCATTCAGACCTCAGCTCTAGTCTCAGACTCAACACAAGTAAGCACAATAAAGCTTCAGACTCAGCCTGACTTTTCTCATTGTGTGTGAAATATGCTTGCTGGCAAAAAATATACAATCTGTACTGAACTGAATGGAGGCAATGGCACCACACTGACCTCAAAGCGGCATCGTACGCCCTTTAGCTAGTCCTCAAAGAGCACTACTCAACATATACGAAACGGCTATGGTTAACTGTGGTTTAGTTCAACTACGGAAATCTCTTACTATATGAAAATAACAAAAAGTACTCTATGGAAGCTTAATAGCAGTTTGGGGTTTTATGTTTGGCAGTGCGGGAGTGAAAAATTAGCTTAGCCTCATTCCCCTAAAAAACTGTCTCAGTGTAGATCTGCTGCTTGTTATTGCTGTTTGTGTTTTCCGAGACCAGAGATCCAGAAGGGCTTAACAGCGAATGTCTGTTTTCAACAGTCTGTGAACTTCTCTCTGAAAAGTGCATCCATTTCTTCTGCAGGCAGGCATAGCCTCGAGGCTTTTCCATGTTTACTACAGATCAGTGCTTTAAAGGAGTATTATGTAGCAATTTTACCTTCAACGCTTCAAAATAATTTTAATGGTAAACTGACTTGTAATAGGGAGATACCACTCCATCATTGCAGACTCTTTGCAGCCATTGTTGGAGGAGGCAAGAAAAAGAAAGGAGAGTGACGGAGCAAACGACTGGACAACAGTAAATCTCAAACTGGCTTTTATTCATTGGTGAGACCTAAATGCTTGTCATTAATCATTTGCTGATGTTTTGTGGTGTTAGCAAAGCTTTTGAGGTGCTAGTTTTTGATCATAAGCTAAGCCAGACAATTTCAACAGAAAATTTCTTTGACACACAATGTTCCTGGAGCTTAGCTCTAGCCCTCATCCATCAAATAACTGTCTTCAGAACTCCTTCATTAGACGAGCTCATATAGATCAGATCTCCAGGAGGAATTCTGATTTATAAAAAATTCATAATGGTACTAAATCATTAATAGTCATTTAGACACAAACCCAAAGTGCCCTGGCCTTTGGAACTATGTGACCTAAGCAATTGTACTGTAACAATATGCAAACCTACATGCAAATACTAATTAGTGATAATACTATTTCACACACGTTTTATTAGCAGCAGGGTTAGGTGCTATTTAACAGGATTAGCCCAAACGGCCTTTCTAATCCATTAGCCAGTAATCCATTACAGTAACAGCAGACCTAATCAAAGTATTACTGCATGTTAATATATTTGGAATCCTTTGACCTGCTAGGCCAACATACTTTTTGAGTTTTATTGCTTTTAGCTCATATAATCCTGTTTTTGGCTAATCATCCAAGCATTAGGCATTAATCTTTTTTTGACTACTCCCTATTGCTTCATGTGAAAGGTAATTTAGTGCCTGACAGCTTGAAGCCACACCCTACAGAATAAAAAGTCTGCTTAATGCTCTCATCAAGTTCATAATCAAACATAATTTAACCCTATTACTCAGTATGTTAAAAAGTTTGTAGACACCTGCTCATCCAACGTTCTTCTGAAACTGAAGGTGTGTGTTTGTGCATAGCTGGACGCCTGTATCAGTAATGGGTGCGTCAAACTGTATTGACCTTGGCATAGTACCATAAACCTCAAAGACTGTTGTGTCCTCATTCAAAAGAAAACCTGGCATAACCAAAACATCTGTAAAACAGGCCAGTTCCAAAACACCAAAACGTACAGAATGTACATACACCCAGCCCACCGGTAAAAACCCTAGTCAGTGCTGACAAAGTCGTAAAATGTGATGTCAACTACAGGAGCATATGGTGTTGTGGATACCAGAGAGTAGCACATCACCTCCAGACTCTGCTAGTTTTAGAAATATGGGTTGCTACGTTAACAAGGCCTCATGATAGCGTTTCTTTCTGTGCCAGTTTCTTCAGAGGGGGAGTGCAAACTTGGAATATGTCAAAGCAAAAACCTGAGAAGACAAACAGGGATCTGCGCTAGGCTAAGCGCTAACACTAGCCTTTTCCCATCTCTTCTCTTCATCGCCCACTCCCTCAAAAACAACCTAGGCTACCTCAGCCGACTACCAAACTGGAGCTAAACACACATAATCAGAAGGGAAAGTACCCGCTTATGTATTTTATATTGGTAAGATTTGAGAAAACCTGTAGAAGCAAGTGGGTGCAAGACTAAAAGCTAAATGGCTACAATCTTGTCTCGGCTTACACATCGCGCTGAGAGGACACAACTAGAGGACAGCAACACTATCCAGCAAGACTCAGGAATAATTACAGTGTCTTTGTTGCAGTATTAATTCTATGCTAAAATATCTGGTTCCTATGAGCTGTTATGGCCCCAGAAACCAGAGCTTATTGTTTTTTCCCACCTCAAGCTCTCCACAAAAGAAAAACTATAAAATAACAGGGTTGTAAATGAACTTGTAACATCACATCTGAGCAATTCTCGCCCCAGCCAAAGTCAAATACAGCACTTATTACTGATACATGAAAAAGCTTATACTTAAAATGCTTTCTTTGACACCTAGAGCAACATTGTGTAGCATTTGTACCTTTGTACATTTGTAACAGCTTTAAAATGATTTTCACCGCTGACCTGTAACATTGAGAATAGTGTCTCTATAATTGCTATTCCAGGCCCAAAACGCTGCTAACTGCACTATGTAACTTTGGTAAGACAGGCGGGACAACGCTCGCAAAATCAAAATCATGTTAATATTACTCTGCCACTTTAGTCCACATGCTTCGTTCACTTTCAGTGATGGTTCTGTATCTCTCAGCTTGTCCAAAACTGCATGCAAGCGTGTCCTTTAGGGGTGGCGATCTACACATCCTGACTGTAGGGGGAGCCCATGAGCAAGAAATACCAACTCCCGCATAATGCTGCTTTAACTAAATGAAATTCACTATGCTGTCTATACTATACTGTATACTTTTGGCCATGTATGCCCACACTTCAGTTCAGTTGCATACTAGATTAATAACTGAATCATAAGCCTGTGTATTTTTTTTTACAATGTTCAACTACTACTTCGAAATGGAGAAGGTCTAAAAGGTGGTCAGTTGAATGTGTGGCTCGTTGGCGTGTGCAGTCTCAAATGCCAGTGTTTGACCCTGAACCGAGCTTGCTGAGAGCAGGCTGCCCCACCCGTCAGGGTTAGTGACTGGAGTGCTGAAGTGCAGTGTGCAGTATGAGCTCACGCAGGCCTGCTCTGAAGCACACAGGGCTAAATCAAAGCGAGGCTGTGGCGCTCTGAGAGGATTCTCCAGTTACTCTGCACTCCTCCTGCCGGGGGACACGCTGGCGAGGGCACACGGTGAAGGGTGGAGGGACCCCCAGACTGGAGTGCTCTGGAAATGGCAAAGACACGTAACTAGGATGCCAACCAAAAAGACATGGTCTGTGTGTGTGTGTGTGTGTATGAGTGTGTGTGGTTATTTGCGTGTGTGTCAGTGTCCTCATGAAGTGTGTTATTCCCATTTTGTTTTATTTGCGAAAATCTCCCAGAATGCTGCGCTCCCAAAGTATCTAAAGTGTTAGTTATGTGTGTTTTTAATGGACATAAATACACTGCTGTTAGAGCTCAGTAAACCTTGCTTTTATAGACATTCAGACTTTTTCCATCCCAACGGAGCACTACCCCCAGAGAGAGGGGGAAGAGAGAGAGAGAGGGAGACAGGGAAAGAGGCACTGAAAATATTTACTCTGTAAATCTCCACCACCGACACATACACTTAACTTATAGGCACGTTTTTCTTTCTCTCTGTCACACTGTCTGTCTGTCTGCCTGCCTTTCTCTCTCTCTCTCTCTCTCTCTCTCTCTCTCTCTCTCTCTCTTGCTCTTCATCCTGTACCAGAACACGCTGGCATGCAGTATGTTATTTATGGCAATATGAATAAACTGTTAATTATTATTTACTCTTATTCACTGGTCTTCCTCTTACGCAAATCTCTCTCGCTCTCTCGCACGCCCAGTCCATCTCTCGCTCGTTGTTTGTGCCTCTCATAATTGTGCTATAAAGTAAATATGTGTTGTTTTTCTCATAGTGGTCATGGCATATGAACGTCGTGACTCATAAACCACAGAGGGAGGGAGCGGACAAAATAACCTTCCTAAGTTTGCCTTTCTGTCACTGACACTTTTCTCATTTAACTGCTCGCCTGCACTTTCGCACTGTTCGCTTTTTTTTACTGGCATAGCGCTGTCATACTCATACCCAGACTGTTTCACGTCTTCTCCTGCTGCAGCTTCCTTTCATTATTTCACAGTTTTGCCATCTTTTGTATATAAAAAATTAATAATACGTTATACCACAAACTATCATTGTGAATGATCATTTCACCCATAGTCATATAAACCACTTGCTAAATGGTTCCTGGTTTGGACTGCAGATATATAGAGAGTGAGAGAAAGAGAGAGAGAGAGAGAGAGAGAGAGAGAGAGAGAAGAGCATATACTGCACGGTCACTGGAAGTCAATGTAAAAAGATTATTAGTTATTTTAAGACCCCCAGGAATACATTTTGATATACCAAATTTTTCTTATATAATATTTCCTTAAAAATGTCTGTCGGCCTGCATGTATTCTTAATATTTTAATGAACATGCATGACAGCTGACTGACAGCCCTTGATTACTGGATAGCACAACTTGTTTACATTACCATGGCAACACACACAACCTTGAGACAGAGAAGTTACTTTGAATTGCGGTTGTGATTTTACAGATCTTTAGGCTTTACTGAGGTTCTGATATCTGTAACCGAGTTCCCAGCCCCTATATAGACAAAAGCTTAAGCTGCAACTGGGGAAGCAGCTGCCCCGCGTGCCCTGTTGTCCCTCCAGTCTAGTGACTTTCTGCCTTTCTGTCTCGGTGGCTAATCTCTCAGCCTACAGTGCTGCGTTAGGACCTCCCATTCATCCCAGCAACCAGCCACTAAATTCTACAGTGTAGCGGAGAGGTGATGGGAACCAGACTTGAGGGACAATAGGGTATGCAGGGCAGCGGCTTCCCTGGTCACAGCTCAAGGTTGCCCAGATTTAAAGAAAGGGCAGAAGCATGTTAGCCTTGTGATTGGTCGGGGGTATGCTGATGTAAACCTGACCCAGTTTTAGGCCCGCCCATTCCACATCGAGAAGAGAACAACACTGTTGAAATACAGCAGACATTTATTAGACTTTGAAAAGATCATTTTTTTGTGGGGGGGGGGGGGGGCGTTGTTGTCTAATGTTTAACTGCCATAGATTCATTAGATTATGTGGAGTTTTTAAGGTAATAAGATAATAAAGGTCATTTCAGTCACATAGTAATTAACAAAAAAGCTCTTTAAAGAATAATCCATTGCAGCTTTCCTTAGGTAACCAGAACTGGTTATTTAGCAGTTTCTTTAGGCATTACTTATTAAGGGGTCTGTTAACTGTGTTACTGTAGTTTGCCTGCTCGGACCCCTTGTATGAAGCGTCCTACTCACAGATTTAAACAACTCTGAACTGTGATTCTGGAGTCCTGGAATAGTGCCTGGCCTTAAGCTTCAACATCTCCAGCAGTCCCTTAGGCTGAGACACTCCCTTCAGAGCAGCATTATTCAGCTATATTTAACCTGTACTGAAGTCTAATTGCCATACGTACAGCAGTGCTGATGTCTCTGATAATTACTGTAACCTTCTACCTTTGAAACCCTGCAGTAAGCAGAATGCGCTCCAGTCACAGTGTGCTGTGATTGGTGTGTGTGTGTATAGACGGACTCTTCAGAACGAACAGATAAAATAAAGATATGTATGTTGAAAATAAACTGTTGAGTTGGTCTTGTGCTACACTGTACGCTGTAGGGGTAGTGCTATCGGGCCTGTATTGTTACTGTTAGTAGTTACAGTGACTGTGTGCTTATGCCTGCTTATTAACTGCCTGTGTATTTTCCATGACGAGCTGCAGTGCGCTGAACTCCCTCTCGAAGAACGAAGAACGTCTGAAGGCAGGGAAATCTCATTTTGGGGGGATTATATGAAATAAGCATTCCAATAGTCAATTACTGCTCAAAGGAGCGTTAAAATTGCATGTTATAAACCGTCTAGCCACACTCTTTCCCATTTTCTCTTCCTCTCTCTCTCTTCCTCTCCTCTCCTCCATCTCTCCATCTCTCTGTCAGAGCGGGAGCTCCTTGCAGTGCCAAGCAGACATAATAAAAAATAAAAATGGATGGGAGGGCTGGAAAAACTTGAGCGGGACACACTCAGGCCTAGTGTTGCAAATATTGCTTTTGGTATCCATGAATCAACTCATTATTCAAGCTGTGAAAAACAGGCCAAACAGACAGGAATGTTGTCCCTCTCTTTTCCGGTCGGTGCAGGAAACGAACTCAGAGCCATTAACGTGTTTGTATATGTTTCGTAAGAGCATTTCAGTGTGGCGGTCGCATTTATGCTGCAAAAGCGTTTATGACGACTGCTGCAATCACTGAAGCCACAATGGAGAGTATTGTATTAGTGTGCTGCTGTTCTCTAGAAGGGGTTAATATAAATTACATGTAAACAAACGATGAAGGCTGGAGTGATTAACAGCGGGCAGTGGGACCCTCATTCATTCTTTGGGGTTAGGAGGGCGGGGGGACGGGGTGTGAGGGAAGTTGGTTGATTTGCCTCGGCCTTCATGCTTCTCCACATAGCACGTTAATCGCCCAGACGCCACTCTAACGATTTTTACAATAATAACACAGTAGTTTAATTGAAATAAATTGCAGTCATTACAGAGTGAATGCTGCCAATCTGACGGCTGTGGGCAGTTAAGCGCCGAGGTCAGCCAACACTGACTTTCTCTCTTTCTCTCTCTCTCTCTCTCTTTCTATTTTACTACTCTGTCACTCTCAGCGTCTTTTTCTTTGTCTCTTCCTCTCCGTCTCTGCCTTCATATCTCCCTATCTCCCTATTCTCTCTCTCTCTCTCTCTATATATATATATATAAATATATATATATATATATATATATATATATATATATATATATATATATATATATATATTGCTCCTTTTCTCCCTTTCTGTCACTTTCTCTTTCACTGTCTTTTGGCTTATCTCTCTTCCTCTCCCTCACTCTCTCTTTCTCTCTCACTCTTTCTTTCTCTCTCCTCTCTCTCTTTCTGTCTACCTCCCCCTCCTTCCTAATTACCCTCTTTGTCTCTTGCTTGTCTCAGCTTTCGCTTTCACTCCTTACCATCAACTTTTTTCCTTTTTTATCTTTCACTTTTTTCCCCAGCCATTCTTTCCCAAACCCGCTTCTCTCTCTCTCTCTCTCTCTCTCTCTCTCTCTCTCTGTCACTCTCTCTCTATCTCTTCTCTCTCTCTCTCTCTCTCTCTCTCTCTCTCTCTTTCTATCTCCAGTAGCGAAAGCTACTGCTGAAGTGTACGGCACTCTGTTCCAGTAGTGTCACTCGTTACTGTGAAACTGGGTCAGATTCAGTGTTCATCAAAGAACACTGCCAACATTATCCAAACCCGAGCTTGTCACTTATCAGACTATTTTTGTCTTTTGGTTTTATCCCTCCCCCTCTTTTTCAAGCTCTGTAATTGATCTTTACAGGTAAGTAGTTCATACAGGGGAAGGAAATACGTATTTATATATTTGTCCCTTCAGAATTCCTGTCTTTTCCAGGCTTTAGCATGTTCGGAACGTACAGTATAAAAGGCCTGTCTGATAGTTAAGCGTCAAAGCAAATCAAGTAGTTAAAGAGGAGGTAAAAATAGCCCTGTGTTATTAATCTCACTCACTTGTGCTTCTTTTTTTTTAGCAGCTGAGGAGCTGGCGTTTCATTTTTGTCATCACTCAAGTATTTACTCGGACTGTTGGAACAGGCTCCTCCATCTCGTCTGTTAGGAGCTGAGGCCTCATGAAGTGTCAGCCGTGTCTGAACACACAGCAGAGTGATATTAAATTCTTAAAGAATCAACTACTGACAGGACGCACACACACACACCCATTGACTATAAATTCCAGTCTTGCATCTATTTTCTTGTCTTGGAATGTCTCAAACGTCTTAGCTGATTGGCTACACTAGCTAATCCTTAAGGCTAAATGAGACATTAGCTGGCTAGCCCTAAGGCAGACAGTGCTATCTCAAGTATGTGGATTAAAGCTAAATGGCAGGGGGGAATGTGGGTGGATTTCTCGTTGATCTCTGCCTTGCACTAAAGTCAAACCTTATACATAGTAGTGAATTATAGCACAGTTTAGTCCATTTATTTAATAAAACAGTCTGTTCTGCTACTCCGAAACCTCCCCTCATGCTAATCCTAACACACAATTACCTGCAAGTTATTGCCAGAGCAGCTCCTTTATAATTAGACCAATACTGATGACATTAATCATGATCTGAAGGTGTAGTGTGTGTGTGTGTGTGATTTATGCCACCGCACTGTATGCCGGGGGAGTTCTCTCAGTAGACTAGCTGCTGGATTAGCTGCTACGGTTTGTACAGAGCAGACGCCGTGTTCAGCCCAGTTAGCAGCGCAGCAGAGTTTATCTCTGAGGGAGAGGTGTTTATTGGATGGCCGTGCCAGTGGGCCTTTGTTTACTGCAGCCTCTCGCACTGTGTAAATGGGCATACGCAGGCATACTCGTGTGTAAACTGTTAAAACATGCAGAAGAAATGCTACTTTGGATTGTGCCACTTTGCACTAATGCTGTTGTAAACAAATGATTAGCCCTGCTTTGCTGGAGTGTTGCTTAACAGAGCAACGTCTGCAGTAAAAAAAAGACGTGTAGTGACAATTTGACTATGCAGATCAGGAAGGGTCTCTTAAAATCTGACCAAAATCATATATAAGAAAGAGATTTGTCCTGTGGTGGGTAGCTTTTGAGCTTACTTAGCTACTTAGTATGGTTAGAGGCATGTATGCCATGATCGAGGCATGCATTATGGACATGGATTGTATGCTAAGTACACGTACACAGTAGTACATAAATAAACGTAGAAGCAGCCTCTCTCTATTTTTAGCTAAAGTCCTCTATTTATGTTCCCTATTTATGTCCTTAAATACCAACTAAAATGGTATTATTACAATTATGTTTATAGAAACAGAATCATGCATAGGAGACCTTTGTGGCTGAAGACATACAAAAATTAGTTAGCTGTTCATGTCTAGATAGAGGTGTAGCTCGGAGAAGCCACATACCACAGCGACAGTAATAAAAGTAAAGAGAAAGACAGAGAAAGTGACAAAGCGAGAGAGAAAGAGAGATAGCATTACGAAAACACTTAACACTTAATTTCAGAGTCTTAGCAATGTCTTACTAGTGTTCCCATCCCTTCATTGTGTTCTCTCAGTGCAATGTGCTGTTGGCAAGCTAAGAAGCCTGTAGCTGGGTTAGCTTTTAGCCTTACCCCCACTTCCCAAACGCTTCCCCAAAAAATAGGCCGTTACTTTCCCTTCAGACATGTGTTTCTAGTCAGCTGAGGCAGAAGATGAAAAGAAGGGCATGTAAAAGGGTACTGTTAGCGCTTAGTCTAGTACAGATCCCCATTTGCCTTCCACTGGATTTTGCCTTGAGTCTGAGCTCCCTTTCTGTGGATCCTGGGCTAGCAAAAGCCGCGGTCACAAGACCTGGTTTGCACTGCAACTCATATTTCCATAACTAGCTCAGTATCAACAACAATGTCCCGTTGTCAACACTTTTGACTGTTTCGCCAGCTGTGACAAGGTTTAGCATGGCTTTAGCTAATGGGATCGAGCCATATTGTACAATGTACTGTAAATGCTATAACAGCTCACAGAGAGCTAATGAATGCTACAGGCAATGTGTGTGTGTGAGACAGTATGAAGAGTATGAGAAGAATCTCGGCTCTTTTTAAGCTCTGATCTTCAACCCCAAGCTTCTGAGATTGTTAAGCAAGAGGTTAAAAGTTCAGTGCACTGCTCGAGGCTTCACCCACGGCATCACACAGACACACACTGGCATACACAGATCAGTCATAACATTAATACCACCTGCCTAAAATTGAGCACCCAGACGGTAGCAGCAGATCCCTTAAGTAGTGAGGCCTCCGTGTATCGCATCAATGAGCCCATGAGGTGCCCATGACCCTGTTGCCAGTTCACAGGGTGTCCTTTACTGAACCACTTTTGGTAGTTATTATCCAATGCATACCTGGAACACCCCACACAGACCTGCCAGATGTTTTGGAGATGTTGTGACCCAGTCATCTAGCCCTTGTCAAAGTGGCTCACATCCTGACACTTTTTTTTAACACATCACCTGCAAGAACTGACTGTTCACTTGCTGCCTGTATATATCCCACCCCTTGACAGATGGCACTGTAGACGAAGATAAGCAGAGTTTTTCACTTTTCACATCTGTCAGTGGTGCTAATGTTATGGTGGATCTGCGTATTGGCTGTCCTTCGTGAACCAGCTCTGAGGTTGGTAATTGAAAGCCTTTGCCACCACTGCCAAAGAAATAGCATTAATACTTTAATTAGACAAGAAGTGGAAAGAGCAATTTAATTACATTTACAAGCTGGAGAGAACGCAACCCAACCGTGACCTTAGGCCCTCAGCAATAATACTTGCACACGTGCACACACGCGCGCTCACAAAGAAACAGCATGCAAACACCTCGAGGCTCAGTATCATTTGATGTCTGAACTGGAACGTAACGAATACAGCAGTGAAAAAAAAAAAAAAACATCATTGCACATAATTTCTCTGCAGCGCAATTTGCTCTACTTTCCCTGCGCTCACTTATAAGCCTGCATATCTGGAGAACATTAAATATTGTTTCCCCCTCTTGTTCTGTGTGATTTGGGTAATTAGAGTCCCAGGGTGATCTCACTGTAAAAGGCAGCAGTTATTCAGGGTAAACATGAAGGAATCAGAGCAGCAATGTATAAACTCCTTACACTGCTGATTAAAAAAAAGGCTCTCTCTCTCTCTTTCTCTTGGTCATGCTCTCTCTACCCCCCCCCCCTCCCCTCTCTCTCTCTCTCTGCATGTTCCCAGTAGGAACATGATATTTCAGGACTAACTGTCAAACACATGTGCTACTGTATGTAATGGTTCTGGCAATGCAATACTCCCATAGTGACATTAACCCAAGCATAGAATAGGTGTACACCACCAGTGCGGCAGTCATGAATTCTTATGTCCCATTCCGATTTACATTTTTTTCCACACTCCTTAAGTCAGCCTGTGACCATGGAGACAACCACAGGCTACCCTACCAAATAAAGTCAATATGCAGGTAGGCCAAAATAAAAATACTTAAAATGATTTTTGAGTTCACTTAACTTCTGCCCTATTCTCACGGGTTTCATTTTACATGGGCAGATGGAGTAATATAATTTTACTACAGGACGTCGGTAAATATTATGACAGATTCACATGGGATACGAAATCTAGGCATAAATGAGATGGGAGTGGCTACGCGATTTACACACGCTGTCACCACCAAAAATGTGATGATAACCAAGTTTATAACCCACTTATAGTAATAATGGAATTATAGTGTTATAATTTGCAGCTACATGTTCATTACACACATGTAGGCTATAGGCTATGCAGCACTATGACTTAACTAAAGCTTCTAGAAACATTAAAGCTCTGCCAGAGGAGTTCTTTGGCTGGTCTTCTGGATTTGAGTGTTGTATGCTGTACATGTGAGTTATGCCACTGACTTGACTGACCTGAGGTATCTGTACTGTATCTGTACTAAATGCCTCCTTGAGCGCCTCCATACTCGAGAAAAGCCATATAACCTTCTTTTAAACAGGAAATGATGGAATATTTACCCATATGTCCTATGTAAAATTAATCCTGTCTGAATGGGGCTTTAGTTTAGTCAACGATGCTTTTTCAGTTGCAGTAAAATTGCTGTATTATTTAGTCATAAATTGCTTAAAGATGTTTAAGTATGTGTCCTACTTTCCCTCAATTTGTTTAGTGTTTATTTCCATCTACATTTCTGTGTCCAAGAAAGAGCGAAAATATAAATTTACTCAGATCTGTGTTTTTATGTAGTGTAATTTCTCAACTATAGAGTGGCACAACAGTCTAACTGCTGCTCAGCCTGTGAAAAGAGGTCATAAGTTCAAATCCCAGCAAGGGCTCACTGCTTCATTATCAAAAGCCTCCCAGTCTGGTAGCATCATATAATAGGGGAGATTCAACCCAAATTAAGGAGGAGGGACACGGAATAAACATTTTAGTGATGTTGGAGCAATTTCAGCTGCAGCTTATGGTGTGTATGGTAACCTGCAATGGACTGGTGTCCTGTCCTGGGGGCTTCCAGCTCAAAGATTCTGGTAGGCTCTGGACCCACTGCAGCCCTGACCAGGAAGAAGTGTATAAGAAGCTGAATGGGTGGAGTGTTAAGAGCGAACATTAACTGATTTCAGATCCTGGCCAATTCTGAACACACACATCTAATATGGAGTATATATTACATGTAAATGCATATACACATACACATACACCTATTCTCACACACATGTACACCCAGGCTTTCAAGTGACACACTTCACACACACACATACACACATATGCACAGAGATAAGTAAATCCTTGAGAGACTGGCCACTTCAACACACTCCAAAGAGAAGAGTTGTTAAAGAGGGCCTCTCTCTCCCTCTCTCTGACTCTCTCTTCCTGGGCTAGTCGGCAGGGGAGTGGGGGATAAAGTGGAAGAGTGAGAGATGTGGGGGGGTGGAGGTGTGGAAAGGCTGTAAGTGCAGTTGAGTTCAGTGGGATGGTAATTATTTCTCTCTGCCGGTTTTAGACACCTGCTAAGGAACGTCTGAGCTAACCCTGCAGCAGAGAGAGAGAGAGAAAAAGAGAGAGAGCGCGCGAGTGAGAGAGAGAGAAAGAGAGAGAGAGAGATTAGTTTGATTGATAACTATTCTTGTTCCACTTTCCCCTGCAGCCGGAGGCAGTGTGAGTAACAATGGCACTCTTCTTCTGCAGAGTGGGTGTACGAGTAAGGAAGTGGCAGCAGGAGAAACACACCATTATATATGTATGTTACAGGTAGGTACATGTTGAGGTAGACACGTATGCAGTTTCACAGAGCAAATCACTGTTAACAGCTTTATTTTTTCACTCTTAAGCCCTGTTCTGGCACTTTCATCCTTACAGGTATGCCAGGAAACTCCACCTTTACATTTTGTTAAATTCATTTTTCACACCAGCTTCACTAAAACACACACATGACATCATAAACTCACAGTTTATAACACACAGTGCAAGTGGGCTGTCTTCTGTCTTTCTGATTTGCATCTGATCTGATCTGTCGCTACAGAATTCCCATTAAATGTACGTGTTCTTAGTTACGTAACTAACATGAAATTAACGTGATTAATGTAATTTGATTTTTGATTTTTACAGGCATCAGATATACCCCGATAGCGTGTAGCAAACCGATCGCAGCTACACCATGGCATGCTAGTAAATGTACATCATTTAATAAATGTACAACGTTTGGCCTCATAAAGCAGCGTCATAAGCTCACTGTCCTCAAGCTAACTGGTGGTAAAAGTTACTAGCTACTAGCATTAGCTGAGGCAACAGATATTTAGCATTAATCTGTTGATCCTAAAGGAGTAGCAATAAAACTGTAGTCAGTGAGCCAAGACATGATATCTGATATGTCTCTTTACAACAGGAGACGCTAGGCTAACGTTGCTAACAAACACTGGTGCTTAGCGGCGTTTATGCTACATATATTTTAAAGCGGCAGCCCACCACTGAAACGTTATTGCGTAATTTTAAGAAATGTAATTTTCATAGCTCATTTTTCAAATTTGTCCAATGTGCTCATTTTTCTTTCATTTCTTGTCCTTTAGAAATAACTTTAGTAAATAATTTTCAGTTTTAGCAACATTTTTATGATTTTAACTAAATCATTTCATACCAGTTATTATTATTTATTTAATATTTCTCTCAGTAATATTTGTGTGTTTATTTTCTATATAAAAAGTGCGTATTTAAATGGAGTGGAGACGTGATGACGCCCAACACAGGCTTCCTATCTCTGTGCACCTGACAAGAGAAGAGAGTAAGGTAGATTAATGTAGCTAACGTTAAGTTAGGTAAGTATTACAGTTAAAAGAACATTAATTCACATTGTAACATAAAGCCTGTTGCTCCCGGCCGCACACAGGTGCTTCATGAGCACTATTCAATTCCTCAGAGCGCCACAAAATGCCATGCGCATTTTGACAGTACTACAGTTAATTACAGACATTTTGAGACCTCGGGAAGCCACAGTAGATCACATGTGACTTGAGATTTAAACAGAGAAAGGCAAGGAAAGGCAGTCTTTCGTTAAACAAACAAATGCTAAATCCAGGTTAGCTTAGCTAGCGTTTTTGGATTTGATTTCACAGATCAAAAGTTTAATTTTAAAAATGGACTTTTTAAAATGTAGACCTTATAGATATTTTTTTATTTGACTTTACAGATCTTATAGAATTTTACTTTCAGATTTATAAAAATATGACTTTACATATAGATATATATATTATTTTATTTTTTATATATTTTTTTAACCTTGACTTTATGAATATTTTTGATGGTGATGACTTTACAGATCTTTTTGAATTTGACGTTCAGGTAGCAGTCTTTTACTAAACAAATGAATGCTCCAGGTTACCTTAGGTACCGAGACTGTCCTAGCCCAGTTATGCTCGTCGGCTTCAGTCTCAAAATCAGCCAGTTTGTAAAGAGGTGGGGAAGGGACTGTCGGCCTGCCACCGCTGCTGAACATAATTCTGGAGGAAACACTGGGCTGTCGTCAGTCTTAATTATCTCATTAACACATGTCCAAACAAACACGATTTAAACGCTATTCATTACCGTTCACATAACGTCCTGCTATTCTGCTAGTTATTGTTTTTATAGACGAAAGTAAGTCATGCTGTATTGTGAACCACAACAACATGAATGTGTCTTTGTGAAACACCCTGAGGATCTGAATGACTTTTGACCAGAGTGAGAGAATGTTAACGTTCTTCATATTTTCTCCAAAAACGAATTACTCGTGTATGTACGCAGACCTCTGATTGCATTCTTGGAAAGTAGGAAGATGCTTCAGAAAGAACTGTGTTGTACACATGGGGGATTTGTTGTGTAGGTATGTGAGTGGCATGCTACAAGCATTTCTGCATATGCAGTGTAGCGCTGGAGGCTGTTTGGCGAAGCTCACTAGAGAGACTCTTTTGAAGACGCTGAAGGTAAATTGAGTTATATCTGTCTTATTCACACCTGATATTGAGAAACTAAATAACAACCCAAGACTGTGTGTGTGTGTGTGTGTGTGTGTGTTTGTGTTTGTGTGTGTGTATGGAAGGTGCCTTCTTGTGCACCGGTAAAGGTTTGGTTTTATGGGATGTCGTTCAAAGCTTTTATCTTGAGTTTGAGAGACGCATGGCATTTTACACATACATACACACCCACAAAGTCTCATACACACTCACACACCCAGACACGGTGAGCCATGGGTTACTCTTTCAGACAGATTTCTTGCGAAGTGAACCTCCTGTCAAAACAAGTCCAGACTGTGGCGCGTACACTCAGACATCTCCCTCTCTCTTTATTAAACATCAGCCTTCACATGGGTTTAATAGGCTGTCTGTACCTCCCACTCTCTCACACACTGCAGCACATTCACACCCTCGCACTAATGTAATTCTTTCTGAACCTGCTGCAAGAGTAACCAAAGATGGACAAATGCATAGTTTTACATGCAAATTATTATACAGTATTCTGAGAATTCTGACCAGAATTTTACTACATATATTTTTAACCTTGACCGTGACTTTACAGATCTTTTTAAATTAGATTTTTGTATTAGATGTTACTTTTATTTGCTATTTGATGTTTTTGAAATGATGTATTTTTTAAATTTGAATTTTTAAATTGGACTTTTCTATTTGGCTTTACATATGTTTTTTTATTTGGCGTTATAGATATTTTTAAATTTTACTTTCCGATTTTTTATTTAATGTTACAGATCTTTTTTTAATTTGATTTCACATATCTTTAAACATTTATGAATCAAAGGGGTGTATAATTTTCTTTGTTTGACTTAGATCTTCCTTGCGCTGATGTTACAGACTGAAAGGATATAATATGCCCCTCCACCCTCTCTTTCTCTCTCTCTCTCTCTCTCTCTCTCTCTCTTTATATATGTCAAAGTTTGACTTAAATTTACTTTTATTTAACCAGAAATTATATTTTTGCCTGGAAATGACACAGGCATCTCCCAGGAGATAACACGATGATGTACAAGAGGCATCATTGTGGGAAAAAATATTTCTCAGCTTTTATACACATTTGAACAAAAAGTGGCATGTCCAAAATTATTCATACCCTTCTCAATAATTAATAGAAAAGCCTTTATTGGCTATTACAGCAATCAAACGCTTCCTGTAATTGCTGACCAGCTTTTTGCATGTCTCCACTGGTATTTTTGCCCATTCATCTTTAGTGATGAGCTCCAACTCTTTGAGGTTCGAGGGTCTCCTTGCCATCACCCTGATCTTTAGCTCCCTCCACAGATTCTCAATTGGATTCAAGTCAGGACTCTGGCTGGGCCACTGCAAAACATTAATGTTTTTGTCTGCTAACCATTTCTTCACCACTTTGGCTGTGTGTTTTGGGTCGTTGTCGTGCTGAAATGTCCACCGGTTCCCAAGGCCAAGTTTCTCTGCAGACTGCCTGATGTTGTTGTTGAGAATCTTGATGTATTGCTCTTTTTTCATGGTGCCATTTACTGCGATCAAGTTCCCTGGTCCATTGGCTGAAAAACACCCCCAAAACATTAGGTTCCCACCACCATGTTTGACAGTGGGGATGGTGTTCTTAGGGTTGAAGGCTTCTCCTTTTTTACGCCAAATGGTGCACACATCATTGTGGCCAAACAATTCAATTTTTGTTTCATCTGACCATAAAACAGAACACCAGAAGTCTTCTTCTTTGTCCAGATGAGCATTTGCAAAGGTCAAGCAGGCTTTTGTGTGCCTTTTCTGGAGAAGTGGTGTCCTCCTTGGCCTGCGTCCGTGGAACCCAGCAGTGTGCAGTGTCCGTTGAACTGTCTGCCTTGAGATGTCGCCACCAGCAGAGTCCAGATTCACCAGGATGGCCTTGGTGGTGATCCTTGGATTTTTCTTTACCTCTCTCACTATTCTCCTGGCCAGCACAGGTGTCACTTTTGGCTTCCGACCACATCTTCTGAGATTTTCCACAGTGCGGAACTTTGTATTTTTTAATAATACTTTGCACTGTAGCCACTGGAACTTGAAAACATTTTGATATGGCTTTATAGCCCTTTCCTGACTTGTGAGCGGCCACAATGCACAGCCGCAGGTCCTTAGTGAGCTCCTTTGTCTTAGCCATGACTGTCCACAAACCAACTGCAGAGAGCTGCTGTTTTTTTCCTGTTGAGTTGATTAAAACAGCTGTTCCCAATGAATCAGGGTAATTAGGATGCTTTAAAACAGCTTGGACTATTTGGAATGGTATAGAACTTTGGATTTTCCCATATACTGTGACAGTTTTCAAAGGGTATGAATAATTTTGGACATGCCACTTTTTGTTCAAATGTGTATAAAAGCTGAGAAATACTTTTTCCCACAATGATGCCTCTTGTACATCATCGTGTTATCTCCTGGGAGATGCCTGTGTCGTTTCAAGGCAAAAATATAACTTCTGGTTAAATAAAAGTAAATTTAAGTCAAACTTTGCCAGGGGTATGAATACTTTCGGGCATGACTGTATATATATATATATATATATATATATATATATATATATATATATATATATATAGACAATTAACTATTAACCAGTGCTACATAAATGTGTGTGTGTATGAAATTTAAACAGAGAAGGGCAGCCGGTCTTTTGGTAAGCGAACAAATGCTAAGGCCAGGTTACCTTAGCTAACGTTCCTGTACAACTCATACAAATAAAAGTGTGTGTTGCTGTGCATGGGTGTACCTGTGTGTGTCCACACGTGTGTTTTTGCAATCAGAGCCGGTTCTGTGGGTTCCTGGTTAAGCGTAATTCAGGAGCTGCTCTAATAAAAGAGAAGCGCTTGTTTACACAGAGTTGAACTGCTGTTCTATGCTCCTCTCAGAATATTCTGGTTTTAGTGCGGAGTACACAGCCTTCTCACAGCTGCCTCACCACACACACACACACACATAGCTCTCTGACCATACACAGATATAGTAATGGACCTGTGTGCGCGCACTGTGTGTGTGTGTGTGCCTGTTGTGTGTGTGTGTGTGTGTGTGAGTGAGACACTATGGTATTAATAGTAGGAGCACATCTCACTAACTTTTGCTTTGGTTGGCAAGTTAGATTTAAGCATAGCACCACTGACAGAAATGCCCTAAGAGAGAGAGAGACACAGAGAGAGAAAGGGTAAAAGAGAATGACGCAAGAGAGAGAAAGATAGAGACAGAGAAGCGAGAGATTGGCTGAAAAAGTAATAAATGTACAATAAAACAGCCAAGAGCAAAGTTTGGGAACAAATTATACAGCCTGACGAAGGTAAGACATTATCTGGAGTGGAGGAGGAGGGAAGCGTTAAAAGCTGGGTTAAAGGAGTGAAAAGAGGGGGTTATGTAGAAGTTGAGGATAAAAAAAGAACAGAATAAAGTACAGGAAGAGCCGCTTGCTGTGTGTACATACAGTGGCTATAGTAAGTAAGTGTAGGCTTAAGCTGCCAAGTGTGGTCACTATAGCTCGAAAGTAGTGGAAGAAAAATGGAGGTCAGAAGGGCTGAATAAATAAAAGCAGGATAAAAATAAGCACCATGAACTCCACCCTGTTTCCATACGAGCACTGAGAGAGGTCCTACACTCTCCATATGCTCAGCGTAGCAGAGACGAAGGAGCCTACATAGAGGAAGAGGATTCAACTCATTAGGCTTCAAAGCAAACGGCTCAAAAGAACAAACGGTGGACTGATGACGACAGTGTAGAATAATGAGTGTGTGACTGCTCAAAGGAGCGATCGGCGATTTTCTCTCCCTTTTCATACTAATTCAGAACTTGTGAAATATGTAAAAGGCAATAGCATAATTATGATTTTAGCAAGGGCATTACTCCACCTCCATCTCCACAACACCCCATTACTCCACCTCCATCTCCACAACACCCCATTACTCCACCTCCATCTCCACAACACCCCATTATCCCACCCCATCTCCTAAATGCCCCATTACTCCACCCCATCTCCACAACACCCCATTACTCCACCTCCATCTTCACAACACTCCATTATTCCACCCCATCTCCCCAATGCTCCATTACTCCACCTCCATCTCCACAACACCCCATTAATCTACCTCCATCTCCACAACACCCCATTATTCCACCCCATCTCCTCATTGCCCCATTACTTCATCTCCATCTCCACAACACCCCATTACTCCACCTCTATCTACACAACACCTCATTATCCCACCCCATCTCCTAAATGCCCCATTACTCCATCTCCATCTCCACAACACCCCATTACGCCACCTCCATCTCCACAACACTGTTATTCCATCTCCATCTTCACAACACCCCATTACTCCACCCCATCTCCTCATTCCCCAATTATTTCATCTCCATCTCCACAACACCCCATTACTCCACCTCCATCTCCACAACACCCCATCATCCCACCCCATCTCCTCAGTGCCCCATTACTCCACCCCATCTCTTCAATGTCCCATTACTCCATCTCCACAACACCCCATTATCCCACCCCATCTCCTCAATGCTCCATTACTCCACCTCCATCTCCACAACACCCCATTACTCCACCTCTATCTCCACAACACCTCATTATCCCACCCCATCTCCTCAATGCTTCATTACTCCACCTCCATCTCCACAACACCCCATTACTCCACCTCCATCTTCACAACACCCCATTATCCCACCCCATCTCCCTGATGCTCTATTACTCCACCTCCATCTCCACAACACCCCATTAATCTACCTCCATCTCCACAACACCCCATTATTCCACCCCATCTCCTAAAAGCCCCATTACTCCATCTCCACAACACCCCATTATGCCACCTCCATCTCCACAACACCCCATCATCCCACCCCATCTCCTCAATGCTTCACTACTCCACCTCCATCTCCACAACACCCTATTAATCTACCTCCATCTCCACAACACCCCATTATTCCACCCCATCTCCTAAATGCCCCATTACTCCATCTCCACAACACCCCATTACGGCACCTCCATCTCCACAACACTCTGTTATTCCATCTTCATCTTCACAACACCCCATTACTCCATCCCATCTCCTCATTGCCCCATTACTTCATCTCCATCTCCACAACACCCCATTACTCCACCTCCATCTCCACAACACCCCATCATCCCACCCCATCTCCTCAGTGCCCCATTACTCCACCCCATCTCCTCAATGTCCCATTACTCCATCTCCACAACACCCCATTATCCCACCCCATCTCCTCAATGCTCTATTACTCCACCTCCATCTCCACAACATCCCATTAATCCACCTCCATCTCGACAACACCTCATTATCCCACCCCATCTCCTCAATGCTCCATTACTCCACCTCCATCTTCACAACACCCCATTATTCCACCCCATCTCCCCAATGCTCCATTACTCCACCTCCATCTCCACAACACCCCATTAATCTACCTCCATCTCCACAACACCCCATTATTCCACCCCATCTCCTAAATGCCCCATTACTCCATCTCCACAACAGCCCATTACGCCACCTCCATCTCCACAATACCCTGTTATTCCACCTTCATCTTCACAACACTCCATTACTCCACCCCATCTTCCCATTGCCCCATTACTTCATCTCCATCTCCACAACACCCTATTACTCCACCTCCACAACACCCCATTATCCCACCCCATCTCCTAAATGCCCCATTACTCCACCCCATCTCCTTCATGTCCCATTACTCCATCTCCACAACACCCCATTACTCCACCCCATCTCCTCAATGCTCCATTACTCCACCTCCATCTCCACAACACCCTATTACTTCTTAACACCAAATTTCTCCGACTCATCTATTCAACACCTCATTACTCCAACTCTGTCCCCTGCACACCCAAATTACTTCATCCCATTTCCTCAATATCCAATTACTTTTGGATATTGTCTTTTCAACACTCCAATACTCCCACCACATCTCCTGAACACTGCATGATTCCACCCCATCTCCTTAACACATCTCCTCAGCTCCATATTACTCCACCTGCTTCTCCTTAAGCCCCATTACTCCACCTCCATCTGCACAACAACCCATTACTCCACCTCCATCTACACAACAACCCATTACTCCACCTCCATCTACACAACATAATGGAGTGTTGTGAACATTTTTTATGTGTGTGTGTGTGTGTGTGTGTGTGTATGCTGGTAGAAGCATGACTTGATTATAATATGCTGGTTTGGCTTTTTACCTGTATGCTCTGTATAGAAGCTGCCTTCAGTTTTTTTTTCCTGTCTCTGTCTGAACACAAAGACTGCCCCACATACACACCATCTTTCTCTCCCGCCTGCGTCTCACACACTCACTCGCGTTCTCTTTCTGCATTACACACACACACACACAGATTCACACCTGGTCTTCATCAGCCAGCGTATTCTTCAAAGAGCGGCGAGTGCCCAAGACTAAGAGGAAAAACACAGCACTAGACAATCTGGCAACCCACGGCTTTCTCACAGCCTGGCACAGAGGTGAAAGGTTTATACAGGCACTCAGACAGCCTTTCTGAGCATGTGTGTGTGTGTGTGTGAGCGGGAGACAGAGAGAGACACTGAGTGAGACAGAAAGAGAAAGAGAGTGACAGTTAGAGTTAGTGTATTAGATAGGGCTGCATTTATAAGGCTCAGACTTTTCACAACAGCTTGGGGGAAAGTTTGTTGTTGTGTGAGAGGAGACTTGTGTGTGTGTGTGTATGTGTGTTTGTGTTCAGTAGAAGATTGTATGTAGTGTGCACTGTCTGTCAAAACTTTGGGGACTGTTCTAAAGCTTAAGAACACCATCAGTTTTTTCAGTAGTCCACACAACCAGTCCACCCATCAAACCTGCAGCTCAAGGGCTTCTCTTCACAGCTAATATACCTGAGACTTCCACCAGTGTTTCGCTGTGCTATAAGGTGTTGTCATGCAAGGCACCCATTCCACAGGCTCTGCTGATGTTGTTGTGGATTTAGGCCTGCCAGACCTCTTCCTGTCAGAGTTTCCTCCAGTTTCCAAGCGTCTTCTGATGGTTTAAGTAACTGTACTCGCCAACATGATCTTAGATAGAAAGATTTAGGTGTAGATTAAGGTGAAGATTACAGTTAAGATTAGGTTTAGTTATAGATTAAGGTGTAGATTAAAGTCAAGATTAGGTTTTCTTCTAGATTAAGATGTAGATTAAAGTTAAGATTAGGTTTAGTTGTAGATTAAAGTTAAGGTTAGGTTATATTGTACCTTAAGGTGTATATTACAGTAAGGATTAGGTTTAGAAGTAGATTAAATTAGAGATTACAGTTAAGATTAGGTTAAATTGTAAATTAAGGTGTAGATTACAGTTATGATTAGGTTTAGTTATAGATTAAGGTGTAGATTAAAGTCAAGATTAGGTTAAATTGTAGATTAAGGTGTAGATTAAAGTTAAGATTAGGTTTAGGTGTAGATTAAAGTAAAGATTAGGGGTTAGTTGTGGATTAAGGTGTAGATTACAGTTAAGATTACGTTTAGTTGAAGATTAAGGTGTAGATTAAAGTTAATATTAGGTTTTCTTGTAGATTAAGGTGTATATTAAAGTTAAGATTAGGTTAAGTTGTAGATTAAGGTGTAGACTACAGTTAAAATTAGGTTTAGGAGTAGATTAAAGTTAAGATTAGGTTTAGGTGTAGATTAAAGTTAAGATTAGGTTTAGGTGTAGATTAAAGTTAAGATTAGGTTTAGATTAAGGTGTAGATTAAAGTTAAGATTAAGTTTAGTTGTAAATTAAGGTGTAGATTAAAGTTAAAATTAGGTTTTCTTGTAGACTAAGGTGTGGATTACAGTTAAGATTATGTTAAATTGTAAATGAAGGCGTAGATTACAGTTATGATTCGGTTTAGTTATAGATTAAGGTGTAGATTAAAGTTAGAATTAGGTTTAGTTGTAGATTAAAGTGTAGATTACAGTTGAGACTAGGTTTAGGAGTAGATTAAGGTGTAGTTTAAATTTAGGATTAGGTATAGGTGTAGATTAAGGTGTACAAAGGTAAATTACATTTTACATTTGTGTAGTTTTTCTTTGGTTACAGTAATGATGGTTCTATTTTCAATTGAGAAGTCACCTGTTGTCTTTTCTCTGTTGCGTTTTCACTGAACATAGCAAGTCGTTTTAAAAGACGATAACTAAATGACCGATATGGATGTTTTCACTAGGAGAGGCTGGTGCTTCCTCCACCCTGGCTTCCTCAGCTTCAGTTTTCTGTTTGCCACTGTGAATTGCCTGTTTCTAGCCATAGGGATAAATAGATGGAGGGACGGACTACTTTATTGATCCTGAAGGAAATTGCACATAGTAATCCTGACAGGCACCAGTGTCCAAACAGTGCCCTTTGAAATGCAGTAACACTGTCTGTCCCAACCCTTCTTTTGGGTTTGAGACACTTATTTTGTGAACATCAACTTTTAAAGCTTGACTTTCACTGCTACAGAATAGCTGGACTTTCTTAACCAATGACCAGTTCCCTTATTTAGAACTCTAAAATGTGCATCATCTTGCTTTTTTAACGCCTTGCAGTTTACCGCTTACCTTTGTACCACATCAGGTTATTAAGGACTGGAAGTGCTTAAATGTCAATAAGCGTTAAAGAAACAACTGACAAATGCAGGAACCTGGGAATAATGCCATACTCCGCACATTTCATCTCCTTGTTGTTTTGTCAGCACTCATCTGCAGATCAAACCTGCCAGCTGTTTAAACCAGAATTGGGCCAAAAGATTTTCAATAAAAAGGTTTCTTTAACAACAGTTTGGAAAAGAAAACTGTCAAATCATTATTTGGGCAAAATCTGCTCCGTACCAAGGAAAACACTTTGATGAACATGAAGCTGAGCACTGTGAAAATATACCCACAATATTATTGAATAGTGGTTTCATGTTAATGGCTCCATATGCCGTATTTTTGCATTCCTTGTGAATTCAGCATAATTGAGTTGAAGTGTTTATAAACGTCTGGCTATTAATGTTCACACACCTTAACAACCAGAATATCAAAACCTTGTCTCGCCAATGTTTTCTTCTTTTTGTTTATTTATTTAGTTACTTTTATTTTTATCAAAGTAACTCATTGCACTGTGTTACAATTTCATGATGATCAGACCATCAGGAATGGCTGAGAAAGTCTTGTTACAACATCCATTAGAAACCATTTTGCAGGTACAAGGTCTTGTCCTCATGGGCTAGCCCATGTTGTGTCTAAAAGCTGTAACACTCCATAACGTCAGCATGGATGAGGAGGGCTAAACTGCTGTAGGCTGAACAGTGGGATAGACACATGTCCGAATGTTTGTGGACACCCCTTCTAATGAATACATTCCACTACTTTAAGTTGCACACATTTGCTGACACAGATGTGCAAATACACCCACACACACACAGCTTGTGTAGTCCCTGTACTGCCTATATACAGTGTATACAGTTCCTCAGAATTGAGCTGTGTTGTCCAGAATGATGGTGCTCCATTCAATGCTTCTGGGATGAGTTGGGGAGTTGGGGGTGAGGTGACACTAACACTCTTGTCGCTTAATGCAATCAAATTCTCACAGCAATGCTCTAGAAGCTAGTATAAACCCTTCCCTGGATAGTAGAGACAGGATGAACTCTGTTTTTAATACGCTTGATTTCAGATTAAACAATAAATGATGAGGTGTCTCAATACTTTTGCCCCTATAGTGTATGTAAATGCACTTGCTAAAGTTTAGATGTACACAGGTGTACACAGAAGACCTGATCTGGACTACACTGTTTAAAGCTGCTGCCTTCAAAGGAGGTCCACCATGGTTTCAGAGCTTCAGAGTTGCAGCATTAGCTTCTGCTTGACCCTGTATTTGAACTGCTATCTGAGCGTGTATGGTTCTTCATACTGACTCTGGGAAAAGTTTGCCAGATGAAAGATATTATCCATTAATATTTGATGTTGATTGAATTTTTTTTATTACAGTTGAGTTGCATCATTTGCCATTGCCAAAGTCCACTTTGCCCCATGCTAGCTTGTCTTCTCTCTTTCTCTCTCTCTCTCTCTCTCTCTCTCTCACACACACACACACACACACACTCACATCCACTAACACACAGAGACACTCCAGCGAAGATGAGGCAGATGAATAGACAGAGTGAGGAGAGAGAAAGTGAGCGTGATAAAGAAAGGAATAGTAAGAGGGGACAGAAAAAAAGAGCGAGAGAGATAAGAGGCAGAGAAAGAGAGAGAAATATAGAGCGAGAGGAACAGAGAGTGACAGAGAGAGAGAGAGCGAGAGAGGCTGAGAATAGGGATATGTGTGTAATTTGTATTTTGCCAACAAAGGCTCTAATCCTCTATACAGCTCCTGCTCCTGAGGCTGGCCTTTGTGCGTCCCTCTATTGTTAGACTGAGCGAGAGGGATTTGGAGCGGGGCTAGCTGGGGTCTGTGGGGTTTTCTGGGGTCTCTTCGTGTGTCAACCACCCACCACTTTCTGCCTGATGGAGTTTATTTGAGTTGAGCATGCCCACCCTCACTCCCCCTCCTCCTCCCTTTTGTCCTGCTGTGGGGTTAGGGGGTTAGTGGGGGGCTAAAACACGCCTGTTTGACTCGTTTAACACCATCAGATGATCAGATGAGCTTAGTGACATGAATGAGCTCAAATGAAGTCACCACAGTATGACACACACACTCCAACACACACACTAACACACACAGGTTCGAACAGGTCTTGAATGATGGAGCCAGTTTTTTTTGTTGTTGTACTGTTCGAAATGTTGAGGAGCTTTAGCACGTAACAGGGTTGTGTTTTCATTGCTGAGTTGGTGTGTGTGTGTGTGTGTGTGTGTGTATAAGACTAAGGCCTCATGTAGGCCTCAGACTCAGCCCTCCATTCTCGATCTTCTCCATCCGCAGAGTGTGAGGGATCACTGAGTAAAACGGAGTTAAACACACAACAGCGGATCTCAGGAGTGAATCTGGTCCTGACCATTCTCCTCACCTCCTCCGCCAGGCTGGTGTGACGGACGACCAAGAGGACGACCGGATAGAGGAGAGGAGAAACGAAGCGCTTCTCTCTGTGCGCCCCCGCAGTCATTAGAGCAGGCAAAGCCCCTCTCGCGCTTTTCCTTTCACCCTTTTCATCTTCTGCCATCTCTCCAAGTCTCTCTCTCTCTCTCTCTCTCTCTCTCTCTCAGCTGCTGCAGCAGATTACTTCACTATCAGACTCATCTCTCTCTCTCTCTCTCTTTCTCTCGCTCTCTCTCTTTTTGATGTTGGCTTGATCAGTGGGGTTTCAACTGAAAAATTCACCAGCTAAATATAGAGCCTGCAATAGGCTGAAAATAGGCTTTCATCTGCTCTTTCATAAAGTGTGTGGTTGTGTGCGCGTGTGTGTACGCTATGCACATGTCTGTGTGTGTGCATGTGCGCATATTAGCGCACATCAAAAATCCTACTGTCTAAACATCCATAATAATCAGAGATTAATTCTGAGCGAGACGTAACTGGAACCAAAGGTTATTGGTTTATATAATCTTTATCTGATTCTCATCTGCCCAGAGGGTCAGCAGTCAGCCTCCCTCTGCAGCTGCACTGATCTAACACCACAGCAGCAGCAGTGGCATGTACAGCCATATGAATCGTATGCGTTGTTCATGTGGACGACTGAGGGCCTGTGTATAATTACAGTGATACACTGTGCATCCACCTCTTCCCTCCTCATATCGTTGCTGCCATGAAAAAACCTTGTATCTCCAAAAAAAACCAAAACAAAACACTTTGGAGCATTTCTATTGGTCCGTTCATCATGAAGTACTGACAAAGTAAAGAACTGTCAGATTCACATTATGCCAAAAAGTGAAAAACTTCAAAAATGGAGATATGAACATGTACAATTTGATTTCTGTAAATAAAACTACAAAGGGGGAAAAACATTTAAAATTTACAAAATAGATCAGCACCAATTAGCCATAACATTAAACACTGAAGAGAATAACACTGATTTGCTCACTACAGTGGCAACTAACTCACAAGGTGGATATATTAGGCAGCGAGTGAACAGTCAGATCTTTAAGGTGATGTGTTGTTTAAATCAGGAACGTGATGGCTAGATGCCAGATTGTGATGGCCAGTTCAGAGCATCTTCAAAACACCAGGGATGTTTCTGATATGCAGTGTTCAATAGCTACCAAAGGCTCATTTATGTGGTGCATGGAGGCCCCATCTCACAACTTACAGGCCTTAAAACGATCTGCTGCTAAGATCTTTGTGGCAGACACCACAGGACACCTTCAGAAGTACACAATACACAATACTACAATACACAATACACAATATTAGGCAGAGGGTGTTAAGGTTATTGCTGAGGTGTGTTAACTTTACCTAGTGTGTTTTAACAGGTCTTGCAGCTCTTTCTTACCTCAAACCTTGTTGTAAAATATGTTTTTATTATCTGTCAATACTGAAATCAATACTATTATGTGTCACCAGTAATAGTATTCCAATATAGACCATATATCACCCAGTTGCTACCTTACTGCCTTACACGATACTACCTTGTAGCATGAGTGCCCAAGTTTTCATTGCTTAACACGGTTAACGTGGCTGTCCATAGTCCAGCTGGTAGATTAATGGAAGTCACAAGGACTGCTTTCCTGGAACATTGGTATTTGTATAGTAAATTGACTTTGTTTTATTATGTACTGTTACGGGTAGCCGTCCCGTTCAACTGCTGCCATCAATCATGCGAGACAGGCCGAAACCTCAAAGTGTGGGTGGTAAACAGCAGTGTGACTTTTTAGTTGTGGAACAGTATTGGATGTATGGGCCTTGATTAGTAGCAGCAGCTGTCAGTATCAAGGGTTGGTTTTATCAGCAGTGTTCTAACTCTGTGCACATTTTATCAGCAGTATGGCTTCATATTATCAGCACTAGCGATACTGTAGACGTATGAATATGGATTAGCTCTTGCAGGTAAGGGAGTCAGGCTTATTCTCTGCTCAGAAAATAGTGGTCTACCCTTGCTGGTTAATTTATGGCCCATTTTTAAAACCTGCTATGACATATACTTGTACATAGCTCCTGAATGAAGAGCAGTTCTCATTGAGAAAACCACTCTTCTGTGCTCCTCTAGAAGATTGTGGGGTCCTCAGCTTCATCTTCATCCGAAAAAGTGAACACACAGTGCATTTTAATAAAACCCTAATACGTTGGCAAATGGCTTTCCTATCTAAATGAATGGGTGTGTATGTTTTAGCAGAAGTGCGGGCGTGTGTATAAATCTCTAGGCTGATCGGCTCTGAGCGTGCAGCAGCTGGCCGCCTGGCTGGTAAACAGCAGATCAATGGAAGCCTCCTCCTACAGTCCTCTGAGCGAAGGCAGCCATTTATCATATTAAATCAAAAACAGTCCAGCTATGATTTTTATTTATTTATATTGCTTTTGTCCCCTTATTTCCTTTAGCTACCAATTATGATGACAGCGTACACAATTTGCCTAGGTGTCTCCTTTTCATGTTCACCTTTAAAATGTTGTGTCGAATGGACCCGTTGAGCTGTCTGCTAGACGTCCCTCATTAGATGCTCACATGAAGATTCACTAGACGCTCCCGCTGAGTGATTCTCTCAGCTCAGAGCCTGGGGCACGCATCTTCATGGACAGATGTGAGAAAAGCTGTTGGGGTGAGAACATGGGCTGGGTTGAAAGTTTGAAAGCAAATGATACTGATGCACTTATTATAGAAAATATTTCATAACTGGGTATCAGGCTGAGATGAAACAACATTAGAGAGCTATGAAATATAAAAAAAAAAAAGCATGATGTCATTGCTTCCCCTGGTTTTGCTTCCATGCTGAGCTGAGATAATCTTCTCAACCAGTTACACAAGCTGTATTTTTTAATACAACAACTTTGACACAAACAACAGAAAGGGTGGGTCAGTTCCCACCCACCAACCAAGGGTGGTGAAGGTTAACACATGTCCTTCCTCCAAGCCAGCTGATGCATCTTTTCAAATTGCAGCTGACACAACATCACTGAATGGCTCAACAACCTTTGAGGAGAACAGTAGAATGAAAGAATGAAATATACATATTTACAGCTGGATGTACAGATGTTTCTAAAATTAAAATGTGGCAAAAGTCACCAACTCTGCAACACCAGCTAGCAGATGTCTGTTTCGGCCAACATTGCTTTAAGAGTGATGGCCAATTGTGGTCTCTCAGACTCCTGCTGCTGATGGCAAAGCGGCATGGCTCAGGATTCGAACTTTTGACCCCCAAATTTCTTAACAAATTCTACAGAACACATATTTTGCATTAATGTTAAATGATGGCTGACAATTCAGCAGCTGCCCTATGGCATCCGCTTTAAGTGGGTTAAGAATCAATGCTTTTTCAAGTTCTTATCTAATGCTGCATTTCATTTACTTCGAAGGTCGGAGCTGGGAATGATATCACATCAGAGTTGATCGTGTTCAAGTTAAACGTTCTGATAATTAAACACTTTTTCAAATCATATTTCCGGAAAGAAAAAAAAAACAATTACCAAAAGACTTCAGAGTTTACTACAACTGGCTTGACAAAACTTTATCTGTGTTTTATAGCTAATCAAAATAAAATATCCCACTTTTAGGGCAGTTAGCATTGTCACAGATACCAGTTGATAACAATGCATTAAAAGGTTTTCGCATCCAAACCACCATGGAAACATGTCTACAGATAGTGAAAAGAAAGTTGGACAGTACTGTGTGTATGACTGATTTAATGAGACCAATAGAAGTGTTGATAAACTTTATTATACTACTGCTTTTGTTAGTGCTATGGCCATCTTCAATTCTGAACTTGGGGTTGGTGAGGTTCTCCCGACTTTCCAGACTTTTCAGTTAGAATTTCCTATGTGGAACTCAGAAATTCCGACATCCAAGTTCAAATAGTAGCCAACTACCCATCGAATTTACTGTCTGTAGTACTCAACCCTGTGCTACAGATGAGGTGGATGCTGGAATATTCACCCTGGACCTTTATGAAGGCCTGTGCGTTTTTTCACATTGCTCTCAATGGCCATTCGTCTTAATAATGCCTCCAACCCACACCTTTATTCAATAAACCCTTAACTTACTGCACTCTGTCACGAGGGGCAGGGTGCCAACACAAACACACACTTGCACACAGATACACATACACACACACACACACACATGCAGCACACACGCTCATGCTCGGTCAATTTAAGTAAGATATCTGTCTCGGTTTCTTGCTGGGTGATTAGATAAAACCGCTGGCTTGATAAACACGGACTACATCAGAGAGTGAAGACATTTAGAGTGCCACCCCCCCCCCCTCTGCCCTGCCCCCCCTTCTTTTTACTCCATTGCAGTGGTTTGTGTTGGGCTCCTAAGCCGCACAGTGAGTGTACAGTGGTGTCTTTAGAGCCAGAGCAGTAATCCGGCTCTTTCACACGGCTCAGTTTGAATCTCAATAGGAATGTAGGAGCAGATTTACTCCCAAAATCCTTCGGCAAACAGCACTGTGACACTCCGCTCTGGCTACTAACAGGACTGCCGTGTTTGTTCCCTGTTTGTGTGTCTGTATGAGTGTGTGTGCATGTGTGGGTGGCCGTGTGTGTATGAGTGTGTAAGTGTGTGTATACCCTGTGTGGACAGCTGAGGGTGTTTCTTTGTTTGCTCTAGTGACTCACGGCTCACGGCAGAGAGTGTGCAAGGCCTCATCAAGGGCCAAGAAGGGGCAACTTTTAATTCCATGTTTGATATTCCTTAGTTTTCATGACCACTGTTGGAAAATAATGACAAGAATCTCAGGAGTTCTTCTAGTTAACTGAAAGTGGGTGTATTCCTTACATGTACACTGTTAAAAAGTAAAGGTGGTACAGGTGGTTCTTTGAGCGATGCCATAGATTAAGATTCAATTTGTTTGTTCTTTATTGTACAGTCATTGTCATTGGTTACACATGAGAAATACTTTTAAATCATATTATATTTCATCACATATATTTTGTAAAATATCAATTAATATTTAGCCTAAAAGTATTATAAGTTAATAGTCTTAATCAAACTAAGGCAATAAAGGTGATGATTCTGTGTCCCTTCTATAAAACTTAATCAGAAGTCACTGTATAAAGCCAACTGACCATACGGCAACATCCATTTCATCCATTTTTATTATTAAATGCATAACATAACATTTTATTCTGCCCTCAAACAAAAACTATCCAGTTAAGCCATCATAGAAAGTAACAGTTAGATCCTTATCGCGTGTCAGCTCTCAACAACTCCAATCACTGCTCACCCTTTCAGTGCATCAGCATTCTGACCATTACTACGTAAAATAAAGTCATATTAAGACCAAAGAAAGCCATAATAGATGATATGTGGCTTGAAATCTACACCAATTTAAACAGGTTAATGCTAGGTTAATGTTCTATTGCTTCACTTAACTTTACTAGCCTGCTCTCATGACCAACTGTTATTACAAACTTCTATTAAAAAAGCCCCACCAGTTTGCACAGGAGTCCCTGTAATTACTGAGTAATACACCTTAGTGTGTAATAAGCCTTTCTGCGTTAAGGGGATCCTGGAGAAAGAGAGTTGGAGTTAATGAGTTTAGGTAATGGAGATTATTTGTAATATTTATTATTATAGTTTATTTGTACACCCTTAAACATAACTATTATTTAATAACAATAGAAAAAAATCAGTTTCTTACTGACGCATTGGACTCGGCTGGTCTTGATGACAATTTCCGAGTCCACCTTAGACAAATGAGGTTGAGACTAAGACAAGACCGAGCTTGTTTATGAGACCGGTCAATTAATGACCACAACGCCCTTAATGCTTGATGCAGTGAGGTTAGCGTGAGTGCATGGACACATCACATCAGATGCTACTCAAGGAATGTAAAAAACACAATTTGCAAACTAGAAACTTTTAATGACTAGAAACGACGGTCATTGTTCATCAAAACCTGTCCGAGAGTGGGAGGAACAAGCACTCCAAATGCCGGGTTCGTTATTACCTCTGTGGCCCGAAACCATCAAGCCTCTTGATGTGCGTGTGCATCTGAAAGTGGTACTCCCTGCCTGATAAATGGGCTCTAATCGTGTCTCGGACGTTGAGCTGAAATCACTAGGGAGAAACGCAGCGTGTAATCTCTGTCTGTTGACTATCAGCTTTATAGGAGCCTGATGCTTCAGAGGCTTGTATTAAACTCTTATCAGCGCAGAATGTGGCGTTAATTCTGGGTGTCTGAGCAGGAGATTAGGGGAAGACGGAGCAGGGCTTTGGGGTGGAGAGGGCAGAGGGGGGCAAGAATTCCAGAGATGCCTCCAGGATCAGGGTCCAGTGCTGCTGTGTTTGGATATGGATCAGCAGCAGCTCTTTGCCATCACACGCTCCAAGCCCTCGACTCTCCAGCTGCCTGCAGTCCCACACTATTTAAGACAGAGGCAGAGTGGATCACGCTCCCAGCCTGACTGAATTAAACCTCGGTCAATCTTGGATGGTTTAAGTCTCTACTCAGCAGCACTACTATGCTATTATGTAGTTGTTAAAGTGATGGATACTAACAGGTAATGGAAGCTTGTAGGGGTTTTGGTTAGGCTTTTGTGGCGTTGGACAGTGTAGGAAATATAGTATTATTAATTTCATGTGTTCATTAAACACTGCTGTTCATCCACCTCTTTGGTTACTGTCATTTGTGATAAGGCAGGATGTGCATTCACCAAGCATTTTATTCAGAACACTATACTTATATTGGAAAGGGCCTTCCTTTGCTCTCAAAACAACCTCAATTCTGCATGGATTCCACAAGATGTCTGAAACATTCCTTTGAGACTCTGGTCCATGCTGACATGATTGCGTCATGCAATTCCTTCAGATTCTTCAGAAGCACTTTCTGGCTGCAACTCTCTTCTTCTTCCACATGCCAAAGATGTTCTACTGGTTTCAGATCCAATGACTGGGCCACTGAAGAACACTGAACTCACAGTCATGATCGTGAAACCAGTTGGAGACTTTTCCATTGTCGAATGGTTTATTACCATGCTGGAAGTAGCCATTAGAAGATGGGTAAAGTGTGGCCATGAAAGGATGCTACAGTACTCAAGCGATGATTCCTTGGTATTAATAGGCCCAAAGTCTGCAGAGAAAACATTCCCTACACCGTTACACCACCTCCACCAGCCTGGACTGTTGACACAAGGCAGGCTGGGTCCTAGGATCCATGCTGTTGGGACCAAATTCTGACACTATCGTTTATATGGCTCAGCCGAAACCCAGATGCAGCTACATTGCTTAAACTGTCCAGTTTTGTTGAGCCTGTGCCCACTGCAGCCTCAGCTTTCAGTTCTTGAACAACATAATTGGAACCGATGTGGAATTCGATGTGTTGTGCATTCTGGAATGCTTTTCTGTTATCCAAAAGACACCTACCTGATATTTAAATGCAAGTAAAAAGTGGTTGGTGTGGCGCAACAGATAATACCACTACCTGCCACTGAGCTACCACACCATGTGGGAGACTGGGGTTCGATTCCCGGTCTGGGTGACTATGCTGCGCTACACCAATAAGAGTCCTTGGGACTCTAACACTAACACAAGACTCCTAACACTACATTGGCCCACCTCTGTAATATGAGTTACCTTGTAAGTCGCTCTGGATAAGAGCGTCTGCTAAATGCCATAAATGTAATGTAACGTAAAGTAAATGACTGTCGGACCATGCAACAGACCACCCAAATGTGCTTTATATACATACCTAAAACACTACTAACACTATAACCACTAGAGTCACTAATGGGAGTCTCTGTGGTGGCTCTTGCTACCTAGCTGGGAGTCTAGCTTCCTCTCTCCTGGTTTTTATTGCTTGGTAGGAGGCTAACGTCTCTTCTGCTGGCTCTTGCTACTTAGCCAGGAAGCTAGCTTCCTCTGTATAGCTTTCAACCCTTAGCTGGGAGGTTAACGTCCTCTCTACAGGCAATACATTTTGGGCAAAAAAACCCCCAAAAAAACAATTTATTGAACTATTTATTGAACCCATTTTTACACATCTATAGAGACTGTTGTGCTGAAAATCCCAGGCGATCAGCAGCTCTAGAAATACTGAAACCAGCCCGTTTTGATGGTTGATGGGAATGTTACATTTTCAGTGTCCTTTTTCTTTCAACTATAGCTTTAAATGAGGTTATAAGGGACCCTCTGTGCTTTTGCTGTCGCTGCGTTTGAAATTGAAATGAATTAGAGTTAGTGCTTTATGCTCTCCTCCCTGCATTATGTTTCAGTTTCTATCACTTAGCATTGTTTGTCTCCTTGGCGGCCTGGCAGACTGGCCCTACCCAGGTTTTTTCCTTAGAAACACACACACACACACACACACACACACACAGAAAGACAGAGGAAATTGAGGGGCTCTCAGAGTGAGATGACACTGGTCCCTGTGGTGCAGAGAGGATGATGGGTAATGTGTTGTCATTGGTGACCTGCTGCTTTTCTCCTGTCTCCACTTTCCTCACTATCATGCCTCTCATTAATGGGAGAATGAGAGAGGGTGAGAGGGAACGAGAGGAAGGATGTAAATAGAGTTCTGATATAAGCACCCAGCCTTTTTGATAGAGGCTCAATTCTGGGCCTTCTTGCATCATTTCGGCTGTCGAGGAGAGGCGGGTAATATCAAGGTCTATGAACATCTTCATTTCACACAGCTCGGGAACGCCTCGTGATCTCAAACCTCAATAAAACAAGGGTTTTTGCTTCACCTTGCTCTCTTAGAAATCCCTGCAGGGCTGCAGCAGCGTGAATGTTTGTCTTAAGTGCACATACATACATGACTGTGTGCAAAATGATAAATGGTTGCCTAAGAATCACCGGGAGGATGCTTCTTAGCAGTTGAGGAAATGGATGATTAGCACTTAAAAACGGTTTAAAGCTTTTTTATCAGATGTTCTAAGCTAACTGCTCTCATAAACAAGTCATATACAGTTATATAAAAAAATCATGAACCTTTTGAAACAGGCTATATGCACACATGTCTTTCAGATATCTCTTATATCATCTTCTTTGTTATACACCAATGAAAAGATAATGCTGGGGCAGTCTGTCTCTGAAGAAAAGTGAAAAGCCACACAACTCGAGAGTAGGTTCAGTGTGGTTCGGGTAATGGTTAAGCAAAGCTTCAGCCACAATGTTGGACCCAGAGCTCCAAGGGGTGTAGAAACAAGGTGGTTTCAATGTTACGACTGATCAATGTATTGTATATATGGAGTAGGGCTGGGTGATATAGTAAATATGGAAAATTGATAAACACATTACACATTTTAATATGCTATTTAATGTTTATAATACATACAAGATTACCTGATATTCAAATGCAGTAAACCTGAGCCTCTACTTGCTTTCAGGGCTAAGCCGAGAGATTAACGTCCCCTTTAATAGCTCTCAGTACTTTAGCTGGGAGGCTAGAGTCCTTTCTACTGGCCTTAACTGCTAAGCCGAGAGACCAGCTTCTCCTCTACTGGCTCTCAGTACTTGGCCAGGAGGCTAGCGTCCTCTCTACTGGCCTTAACTGCTAAGCCAGGAGACTAGCTTCTCCTCTACTGGCTCGCAGTACTTGGACAGGAGGCTAGCGTCCTCTCTACTGACTTTCACTGCTAAGCCAGGAGGCTAGCGTCCTCTCTGCTGGCCTTAACCGCTAAGCTGGGAGACCAGCTTCTCTCGTACTTGCTCTCAGTACTTGGCCAGGAGGCTAACATCAACCTCTACTGGCTTTCACTGCTTAGCAAGGAGGCTAACATCCTCTACATGCAATACAGTTTGAGCACAAAAAACCTAAGCAATGTGCACCGGACGCAGCCAGACAATCAGTCTGCACAGTGCTGTGTTAGGTTGAGCAACCTCGCTGTCTATAAACTAGCTAGGTGTTCACTCAAGCTAGACTGTCGGTATAGGGTCTGAGGGGAAAACATCACAGACCTAGCGTGCAGTAAGTTTATTAACTGGATTTCAGCACTAATTACTAATAAAATGTGCTCTGATTGCTTTTTTAAGATAGATGAGACAAAACCAGAGCTTTTGGACATTGCTATGTTTGGAGGAAAAGAACTACACACTGCACATCTGTGAAGCATGGTGGAAGGAGCATCATGTTTTGGGGCTGCTTTGCTGCCTCTGGGACTAAACAACATGCAGTCATTAAGGGAACAACATATTCACAGGTGTGTCTGAAAACATTTTACAGGAGAATGTAAGGGCATTAGTCCATGACCTCAAGCTGAACAGACGATGGGTGATGCAGTAAAAGTTGAATGAAGAAACTAATAAACTCTGATAAAGAAGATCCTAAGAGAGCTTGGTTCACAAGCCTGCCTGAAGGCCTCACAGATTTGTACATATTCATGTCCAAACATTGGTATATCCATGTAAACAGCATGAGAGCATGTTGGATTTTTAGGAAGAGAACTTGAAAAGGGCTCTTGAGAGTACATCAGTGAAATCTCTGCTCCTGGGTTTATTAGTACAGTAAAGTCATTCATCAAATATTGTGTGTAATATACAGCTTTACGACCTCAAAACTAAGTAAACAGTCACAGCTTTGAGAAAAATATGTTTCATTTAGAAGCTGACTATTCATGTAAACTCAGTGTGCACATTACTGCACTAGGCCATTTGCTTTTTTATATATATATATATATTATTCTGCCAATATTGTGCTATAAGCTTAGGGTTAGCTGTTTGTTGACAGTATCTCAAAATGAGGATGTGTATCTCAAAATTAAAATGTGTCTGGTGTGTCAATTTCATGTTCAGTGTCTATCTAGTACACGGCCATGTATGTGCCTTTAGGTTGGCCACAGGCTGAGGGCACTGGGGTGCTCACTGATTGGTGATCGGCTCTGAAAATAGGTGGAGAAAAAAAACAAGCTCGCAGTACTCGTGAGTTTTATGATCTGCTGAGTTTGATTAAAAGGCAAAGTGAGCAAACCTGGGTGACCTGGTCTATTAAATATGCCTAAAAACAGTCAAAAAATAAGACCACTGGCAATGGTACTAAGACCATTCCCTCAACTGTGTGTGATTCGAACCTCAGTTAGCTGGAACACAGTCTGTACTGTGACACACTCCGTTCTGTTACTCCCAACACCAGTCGCTCTCTCAGACACACATTTTTATCCGTCAACACTTGTGTCGGTAGCTCAGCTGTTGCAATGGCCTGTATGATAGCTGAGCTAGCTAGGCAAAGGCTAGCTTAGCGAGTGGGCTACAGATCCAAAACTTTAATTTCAATTTTCTGTCCTTCCAACCCCAGTTGCTCGATTCTTGTCTAGACAGTAGGTTTATACGATGGTTTTCAGTCACCTGGTTTTCAGTATCCTGCTAACTGAACTGACTATGCCTGTCCAGCTTCTCACTCCTGCTTCAGAGCAGTGCTGTATACTGTGGTATGATATAGAGACGGTATGAAAATGGATGCTGCCCAACCCTAAATGAGCTAGTACCTGACGTAACTTCATGTGAACACTCATTCTGGAAGGTGTTTACTCTTGCTTCAGTTGTAAGGTTTTTAGCTTAAATTAACTTATTAAGTAAGCTGTTCCAAAACTAGCTTCAACTGTGGGCAAAGAGGAAGAAATGTCACTTATGATTTTATCAGATTTTTCTTATAGTCATAAAGGCTTTAACTGCAAGATGTTAAACTGTTTCTTTAATGATTACAACATAGAGAGTGAGAGAGAGCATGAGTGAGAGAGAGAGAGAGTGAGGTAAAAGGAAAACAAATACCACATTATCAGCTACTGGGGTTATCAGTAAAAGTATGCACACTGATAAGAGCTATGCTGGCAAACAGAGCCAACACACTCTCTCTCTCTCTCTCTCTCTCTCTCTCTCTCTCTCTCACACACACACACACACACACAGGTTACACTTTAATTTCTCTGTATACCATGTTTCTGACACCCTGACACTTTTAAGTCCCATTTCTTCCTTCTGTCTCAGTCTCAGATTGGGCATTTTGGGGTTGTGGTTACCCAGTGTAACCTTTACCTCGAATATAATCTGCAGTGATGAAACTTGGCCCTCGATAATCATTCATAGTTTAGTGGGTTAATACTGGACTACAAGGGCCGAAGGTAGCAAGGAAGTGGATAACTGGGTTGAGGCAGCCTGAGGAGCAGCAGGAACAAGTTATCTTAAAATAGAAGAAAGACAGAGAAGGGCCAGAAAGAAAAGAGAAACTGGAGGGGTTATAACGGGTTATGACAAATACATGCAGGCGCATACAAGAGAAAGTGATCCAGAAGGGAGATAGGCAGCAGCCATTAGTAACCAGACTCTCTGCAGCATCATGCAGACAGCAGGGGCAGTTCAGGACAAGGGAGAGACAGAAAGTAAGAGTGTCTGACAATACAGATGTGTGAGTATGGTGAACAGAGAAGTGGTCATTTTTTGATAGAGCAGTTATAGGAATGTGGGAACCAAACTGTTTAACGTTGTAGAACCTCTACCGTATCTGTAAATTGTTCATTTTCCCAGAGCAGGACAGTTTTGATGAGAAACTGTGTACATGTTGGTGTGCTTTTTACACTGGAAATCCACGTTGGACAATCCGGATGCAAAACACATGTTGATGCCAGGTGTAAACAGACCCAATAACTGCAGAGATCCAAACCTCATCTTAAAGCTAAAAGGGGGGGGGGGGGGGTAATTCCATATGAATGCCTATAGCTTTAGAAAGGGATGCCATAAAGACTCCAGTAGGTGTAAAGTACAGGTGTCCCAATACGTTTGTCCATATAATGTATATAGCTTGGTGTCTTTAGCCTAAATGTGTAAACTAATACCATGCCCATGAAGTACTGTAACCAGTGGCAGCATATGTAGAGAGAATAGTAACGGACCAAGCACTGACCCTTGCAGAACATCACTTTACACTTTTGTACAATTAGAACATTAATTTCTAAGTAAATAAATTGAGTAAATAAATTTAAGTAAATAAATTGAGAGTGGTCAGTGGAAAAGGATCTAAGCCAGGGGAGAGCTTATTCTGTGACTTCTGTAAGACTTCCAACCCCGAGCAAGATCCCGTGATCTTTTGTATCAAAGCCTGCACTGAAATCAAGTAGCGGAAGAATAGCAATAGAGCCCCTATCCAGACACTATGTGGCTGTCGAGACAGTATGTGGAGATTTTACCACGGTGCTAGCCTTTTCCTGATAGGCGCAACGTTTTTGAATGGACAGGCTTGTATGAAGCACAGGTTATTGATTTTTCTGTTACATGCTCAAGATCTTCAGGGTGCGCTGGAAATGAGATAATGGTTAAGTCTGGAACATTATCAATAAATGTCTTTGCATTATTATAGCACACTTGCTAACATAGTGGGAGGGCGGGAGGATACTTTGTTTTAGAAACACCTCATACATGATTAAGTAATCGGAGAGGGAATCATGTTGAGAAACACCACTCAATACCCAGAGTCAATTCTAAATATTAGGTATGGTTACATCAGTGAATAGACCCTATAATATTAATTTTTAAGCAGGTCATGAGTCTCCTCAAAGTGAATATTAAAATATTCTACGATTAGAGTCTTATCTTTAAAAAGTACTAAACCTGATGGAAAGTTAGCAAATTCTCTAAGAAAGTCTGTGTAAGGACCAGTAGGACATTAAACTATAATGAGCAAGAAAGTATGCTGCATTTTCTTTAGGTTTAAGAACTTCAAAGATCTGGCTTTGAAATCTGTGTTTTTGGACAAAGTCTGTATCTAAATCATAGATTGTGGCTACACCGTTGCCACAACTAGCTCTGTGCGGTTTTTGGAATAGCTATAGCCTGTGCATGTTTCAGAGAGACATGGAACAGTTAATAGTGATACTGCCGTGCCAAAAACAAATAAATAAATAATTAAATTAATTTCAATGAAGTAATTAAAACTAAAACAAAAGTCTTTGTGTTCAGACTATGCAAAAAGCAGACAGTCTTGATACTGTAGAGCATATTTATTCTATTTGGAGTAAATTTAAGAAACTACTACAAAATGTTTTTTTTTATATTATAATTAATATCCCCAGTATTATCTCTTATATTAGTATAATCCAGTATAATCCATATTATCTCAATAGTCTTTCTGGGGTCCAATAGACATACTATTCAAAAAGCAACAAAAGATCAACAAAACACTCACAATAACAAAACTACACAAATTACTACCACAACTTATTCAGTAACCACTAAAAATGATTCAGTACCCTCTACAGATTATTTAATATCCACTAAAATGATTCAGTAACTATTATATTTTTTTCAGTAACTACTACAGATTATTCAGTAACCACTACAAGTGATTCAGTAACTACTACAAATTATTCACTAACCACTAAAACATATTCAGTAACTACTACAGATTATTCAGTAACCAGTACAAGTTATTCAATAACCACTAACATTATTCAGTAACTACTACAGATTATCCAATAACCACTAAAAATTATTCAATAACCACTACAGATTATTCAATAACCACTAAACATTATTCAGTAACTACTACAAATAATTCAATAACATTTTTTGGTTACTATAAACTAACATTTCTGTTATGAAAGTTCATTGACATCTGAGCCACATACAGGCCCTCACAATCTATAAGGTTAATTAGGGTATTAGTGTGCTTTGGTACCTCTACTAGGCTGGTACAGGGCCAGGGGGAGCAACTGCTAAAGCGAATTCAAAGGGCCTAAGGGGTCACAGGGGCATTTGGTATGGTTGAGGATGGTTTGAACACCAGTATTCAAAACATCAGAGTCTGAATTCTATTTGACTCTTCATCATCCTCCTCACCCACAAACACACATCCAACCCTTATATGCAAGTGACTTGAAAACACACACTCTCCTGACTACAATGCAGTGCAGTGACAGAGGTCACATCTTCAGTAGATCTTTCATTCCAAATGTATATATCCCTGCATTTATGCTCTCAATCAGTTGAACCATTTCTGCTTAATCGATAGGCTCCAGCTAAATTCATCTCCTCTAGTAGAGAGTCTTTGACTGGTTTTGCCTCTTAAAGCTGCCGCTGTAATGGACATGGTGGTTCGACTGGTGCGAGAGTGCTGCTAAAACACTACCATAAACACCCACACACAGGTCAGCGGTGACTGCTAACAGCTCTGAGTCAAGCCTATCAATTAATGCATGAATACATTATCTTTCAGAAGTGGGTTGACCGGTTACGTCATTACTGACTCTGGAGTGCTAAGAAGATGCAGGGCAGTAGTGTATGTGCATGTGCACACATCTGGAATCGGTACACACACACTATATGTACAAAGGTTTGTGGATTCTAATGAATGTGTTCGGCTACTTTTGTGAACAACTATTTGATTGTTTCTTGGTATAACATTCAGCAATGCACACACAGCTGCTCTGGAGAAGATAATCATGAACCTGTTGGCACCATGCCTAACACCAGGCATGAGCTAGAGGGGTATAAAGCCCCCCAGAACTGAGCTGTGGAGCAGTGGAACTGTGTTCTCTGAAACAATGGTGTTCTATCTAATACTTCTGAGATGAGCTGGGGAGTTAGGGATGAGATGGGGTGGTGATCGTTCAGCATTTTGACCTCACACTCTTGTTGCTGAATGCAATCAAATCCTTGCAGCAATGCTCCAAAATCTAGCTGATACCTGGACAGTAGAGACAGTTACTCCAACAAAAGCACTCATTTTTTATTACCCTGATTACAGAAGAAAAATAAATTAGAAGGTGTCCCAATACTTTTGTCCCTGTAGTGTACTGTTTAACTTCAGTGGCTTCAGACACTCCATGGGCAACTATAAATAGTCAAATATTGTTAGATATGTCATAAATTCACACATATCCGCCACAACATTAAAACCACTGACAAGTAATGACATTAAGTATATGCTATATTAATTATAGCGCCACCTGTCACAGGGTAGGATATATGAGGTACCAAGTGTTTTGGTGGCAGGAGGGCTGCCTACACAATATGGGGCAGATGATTTTAGCATTATGGCCTATCAGTGCATCATTTACTAACTTCTTTCTGTTTTTTTTTTTAAATCTCAGAATCTCTAGATGATGCTGAGCTACTGCACTAAATATCTAAATTTTAATAATGTTATTGTATATTTACAGAAATAAATGCTTTTGTTTGTCATGGTGATTCAGGCAGATTTACATGTATCAGTATCAATTTTAGCAGATATATAGATGAAATATCAGCTTCAGCCCGTAATTCCCATATTGGTACATCCTAACGACACTGTACATTAGATATGTCCCGAATATTATTTTGTCCCCGATCCGTTCTGAGTCTCATAGTGCTGAGTATCGATACTGATCCGATCTTTGTGTTTGTATAAATAATACAGTCTTAAAATGACTAGTGTGTTTAATATCTTATAATCCAGTCTCTCCTCCCTGACCATTCAGCTCCCAGCTCCTTTAAAACACTGCAGTCAAGTAGAGCTGGGCAATATGGCGATATTTTATTGTATTGTGATAAATTTTGTTATCATGATAACACCATGCTTTTCTTAGCATATCGAGGATACTGGTAGTGCTTAATAAACACTGATCAGCTGCAGGTTTCATTTCTAACAGTGTGATTAAACTGGTTTTATTAAATGAAGAGCAGCAGACGTTGAATAAAAATGTTTAGAGTGTTAAGAATCTCTCGCTACTGATGTTTTTAGTCTGTGATTACATGTATTGTGACAAATATTGTGTTTTGCGAAAAAAGTCTTTAAATATCGCAATATTGTATTTTTACCATATCGTGTGTAGAACTGAACTGGTATCTGTTGTTGTTTGTTGACTATTGATGTGTAATAGCTGTTTTATACTGAGGTGAATGTGCTATGATTGGGTTTTGTGTATTAGCATTAGCGTTAGCCTCCACTCTGAATGCACTGTTCAATGCTGGTTCAAAAAACAAAGAAAGGCGCCGTTCATCCCGTCAGTAAAACACACCGTTTCCGCAATAGGCTGTGAATAGTGTCCGTTAACAGCGCCTTGAGGACACCAGGTGGCGATCTGAACAGCGTCGGTAAAACAAAGACTCTGGACTGGATTAGGAGTAAAATAGCAGAGACCCGATCCATTCAAAAAATATGCAGCGATCGGCCGAAATGCATAAATAAGTATGTACTGTCCAGTATTTCAGTCAACACTCTGCCAGTTGCCATAACCAAAAATATTAATACCATAAGTGCTGCAAGGATTTTAATGGTAGTTTGTGTGTGGGTGGCTGTTTGTATTTGTACAATATCAGGACAAAAGTCAGGACTGTAAAAAATGACTGTGTTTTTAATAAAAAAGTGTGTGTGTGTGTGTGTGTGTGTGTGTGTGTACTTCTAAAGTCATGACGCATATTTTACTGTCCATGTACAACAGTGTGTAAGAATGTGTATTAAACTTTGTGTGTGTGTGTGTGTGTGTGGAGGTGCTGATGCGTGTCGAGTCGGTGAGCGTTTCTCTGGGTCCTCGCGTTTGCACGCTGATTATAACACTTAGGAGCCAACGGGCCTTCTCCTAGAGCAAACACAGATGGACAGCTACTAAAGGACACACGCACACACACACACACACACACACATACACACACACACATTCTCTCTTACTAACCCGCCCCCTCAGCATGCCTGTGATTAAGACGAAATTTCTCCTCTTTATGGTCTCATAAAGCTCCCAGTGCAAACATGTTTACAGCTGCAGCAGTAATTGAGTCTTTGTTTGGTGCTTATTCTACAGAATTACAGCACTCATCAGCACTTACACACCGCTAATCAGCCTTCCTGAGACACACGTGGGACAGCTTTATGATCCAGGTAGAGACAAGGCAAAACACAAACAAAAACACACACACACACTAAGCCGCACATGGTTTATTTTTGTTTTGTTTTTTTGCTTCATTCAAATTCATATTTTGTAATGGCCAAGAAAACACGGTACGTGAAGATCTTTGATTTCATTTACAGTCAGCGTTTGTGTCAACTCTGCCAGTTGAGCTTCAAAACACATTTTATCAGGCCAACGACTAAAACATCTAAAGCTCAGTTGGCAGATTTAGCGGACGTATCTCAGGCACTTTCCCACAGCTTTATCACTGTCACCGCTTTGTTGCTGTAAAAGTGCAGATTGCTGCTTTTGATGGATGGAGAGAAGTGCTCGAATATGACAAGTATTACAATTAAATATTCAAGCCAAAAGATGCACAAAAGCAAAAGACCTTAGACAGCGATTATGGTTAGAATGCTGTGTTTTAAAGGAAGTGCTACTGTAGGCCTGATCAGGAGTAGTATCAGGAGGATTTCTCAGTTGATGTATGATACATATAATTCATGATTGTCCAATAGAAGGAGAGGTAAGAGGTATTATCACGGGACATTCCGCAATTAGGGCTTAAATTATATTGTGCAAAATGGTCATCAAGGAAAATGGGGTATATTGATCTCACGTTAACACTTTGGACATTTAAAAAAAACGGGCTAATTGTGGTGAAATCCTGCTTCATCAGCCTCATATTAAAATAATTCATTTCCACACTGGTGATGGACTTCACCCTGCACATTGCTGTGTTTTCCTGCTCCCTCTTAGAACTACTGGGATGTTTTGCTGTATACATCTACTGTGCCGGGAGTGCTCTACTGTATTCTGTGCCAGTCCTGGAGAATCTGGAGACACAGACATGTGACACAGACATGTGTAATATATATATTAATTTATGTCTTAATTGCACATAATAAACACACCTTGTGCAGGAACACCACATCTATGTGTTCATTAGCCTAAAACTAAAGGTTGCTTTGTCGTTTTCTCTGTTGGTCTAACCCACTCCCGTGAAGATAAGAGGGGTACGGATTAGGTCTAACAACTGTGAGGAAACAACACCGTTAGGCAGTGGCCTACATACAGTGATGTATATGTAAACTTAAGAGGAATTACAGGGGAAAATTTGAAAAATGAGTAACAGGGTTAATAATATTGTGTATTTTCTGATCTTCTGTCAGCATCAGAATTCTGTCAAATTCGTAGTCTCGTCTGCATATTACTATAAAACAAACTACATAAGCATGGCAATAATAACCATATAATAAACCATATCACAATCCCTAAAATTATGTCATATAAATAAAAAATGAGTGAAGACACCCCCCCCCCCCAACCCAAAACTCTGAACTACTACAAGAAGTCGTGGGGCAGCCGTTGCTTCTTGGTTAGAGAAGCAGGCTTGCCGGCCAACAGGCCCCTGGACCGACAGCTGATGTGCCCTTGAGCAAGCCACCTAACCCCTTAACACTTCAAGCCTTATTACACACTACTAAAGTGTATTATTCTGTAACTACAGGGACTGGTGGGACATAAGGGGTTAAGAAAGGTTTGTGAATGAACTGGGACTTCATTGTGTTAATACCATCTGCACTGGTGAGGAGGGTGTTTAATGGTATGCTCACGCCACTATTCAACAGTCATCAGTGTAACTGATCCATGATCAGATGTATCAGGCAGATTTAGAGCAGAGAAAGCTCCACGATGTGCTGGGCCGGGGGTACTCCAGGACAACGGTTAGGACCCACCCATTTGCCATTTTCAGGGCGCTTCACGTTCGCTAGACGTGTGTTGATGTAACACGTTCAATTACTCAGTGTGTCTGACCTCTAGAACTGTTGAGTTGGGGCACTCGGGCTGTTCAGCCGAGCCACACCAGGCCAGCTGTAGCTGGTTTCAGCATGGCTACGGCAAAGTGCTAACCCAATAATGCACTTTAACAATATTATCTGAGCTGAGGGTCAGCAAGTGTGCACTCCAGCTGACCATCTGCAGCCTCAGGCCACAAGCCCTGGCCCTGATGCAGTGGCCCTCAGGTTCAGTTCCTCGCTGTGTGGTAATCGCTTAAGCTGTGTTCGTGCATTCTTTAGCACTACACCTACCTGCGGTCGGGCTGTATCTGAAAGGCACGCGCAGCTCCTGCAGCAGGCTGTAGTTTAGCGGTTTGGGATCGCTGAGTCTGGCTAATTTGACAGTGAGCGAGCGCTGGAGGGAGGGAAGCAGATTGGGTGGTTAGATTTTGGCGTGGGCGTGATCATCTCAAAGCCACGCCCCCTATCTCTCTCTTTCTCTGTCTCTGACTCACTCGCTCACTTACTGTGTCTCTGCCCTATGAGCTCGTGAGGGGGGCAGCAGCAGCAGCAGCAGCAGCAGGCAGGCGAAGGGACTGGGGCTGAAATCTGATCCCTCGTGTGTGTGTTTTTTTTTATATACCCCCCCTTTCCCTCTGTCTCTCTCCAAACTGTTAGTGGCAGCCCGTGGCAGGCTTTCACACAGCGCAAGACGTGAGCGCGCGGAGGACGGAGCTCTGTTTCTCTCTCTCTTCTACAAACACACACACACACACACACACATCTCCCTGGAGCGGAGCCCCCCTGAGTCCGGGTCCCAGCATCGAGACATCTGGCTGGAACTTGTGGGCTTTTCTACCGTTTGCTTGGACGAGTTTGGCTGCTGGTTGGCGAGGCTGTCCGTTCAGACGGGGAGCGAGGAGAGCGGGTCCGCAGGTCTCAACTTTGTTGGATTGCCCCGTCTGGAGGAGCTGAAGGCAGCGCTGATCGCGAGTGTGTGAGCCGAGCAAGGTGGACTAGCTCTGTCTGAGCTCCGCAGAGCGGAGGAACGGGTTATGGTGATTTGTGCCACCTGCGGAAAGGATTACTGACGATACGGGGGACTTTGGGTAATTATTATGATTATTTTTGGTATTATTATCTGAATTAAATTTTTATTAGCCTTTATTATTTTTATTAATTAATTAATTATATTTTTTTGCGGGTGCTGCTGCTGTTGAGAGTGTTTGTTCAGGGACTGTAAAAGTGTCAGTGGTAACCATGTGCCTTTTTCCTCGTTTCCTTGTCTTCACATCAGACAGGTCTGTTGAGTTTTAGGCTGCGTCCAAAACCACCCGCTTCCATACTAACAAATTAGTACACGGCTACCACGAACACTTACAATGCTCAATAAAACACGTCATTTATAGTACAGTTCAGTATAACATTGTATATTATGGTACAGTGTAGTATATGGTGTAGTGTGGCACAGTAAAGTACAGCACAGTGATTTAGGACGCAGCCCTCCTCTCGGCTCCTCTGTGCCCCATTCAGTCCAAGCCAGGCGACGGTTACCGCGGCTGAGGCTCGCTTTCCTGTAGCGTACCTGAGCTGCCCCAGTGCCTCAAGCAGACTCGCTTCTGCTGTTTAGATGTTAGTTTTCTTTCTAGAAAATACAATGGAAGACATCCTGACAGAGTTTGGTTCTGGAGGCTACATGAGAAGCTCTGCGGTCCTTCAGGCTGTATGAAGATGAGCTCCGCTGAGTGTTAATAGGTTAATGTCAGAGGCGAGCGTATTAGCTTCATTTTCCCTCCTGAACCGCAGTAGCTCAAACCACAACAGACCCTCAGCCGCGAGGTGACAGACTGTGAGGTGTTGGGTGTGTGTGTGTGTGTGTGTGTGGCATTTGTCTAAAAATAGCTTTAAGAATAAAGGCTAAACCGGGCTACTACTCTTCTACATATTCCTTCAGAAGTCACTCGAGAAGGGTTGTGTATTTTTGGCCCGCTGTGTGTGTGTGTGTATGTGTGTGTGTGTGTGTGTGTGTGTGTCCGTTTCTGACCCGCATAGGCGCTGGACATCTGAAACCAATTGTGCACATCACAGTGAGTTAACGTCTCCCCAGGTGTTAACGGGGGGCTACCAGGGGTAATTAGCCTCTACCACTGAAGTAGCTCTCATTCAGGACCGTATCCCTCATGGGCCATGTAGGCTACCCCAGCCAGCACGAGCTTCTCCCTGCAGAATGTTCTCTGGAGCAAAGAGGGCTTCCTGGCTGGGATAAAGCTGTGCTGATTATAGACGGTCAAACAGCTTGTCCTCTAAAGCAATTTCTCAGAGCCTGCTTGTTGGTCTAAATGATGGCATTAGTGAGAAATCTGCAGTCAGGCTCAATCTAGCCTTTGAGTTCAGGTGTGACTGTCCTCGCCTTTTCCCCGCTCGCCTCTCTTGACATTTCTTGGGCGTGCTAAAACGACTTCATATGAAGGAGAAATCTGGTCAGAGGGGCTTGCTTGTCTTCCCAGAAGAAATGCAGCTTTTATCGACTGGCCCCGTTCACTCTCTGTGGCAGCACTTAAAAGAGCAGCTTGCCGATTGGGCCTGACTCAAGCTCAGTGTGTCACTCGCAAGATCTTCTTAGAGGAGCTCGGAGAGAGCTCTGCAGAAGCAGACTATGATCAGCCCATGTCCCTCGCGCTCATCCTGTTTTTAATCAGCCGCTCTGTGCGTTTTCATTTTGCGAGGATAACCGGCTCAGCAGAACAGTCTGGCAGACCTGAGTAGCTGTCTTCACAAGGGTCTGCGGAAAGCCTCCAGTGACCTGCTGACAGGAGCGGCCCGCTCTAGAGATGTACAGCCATAGAGCCGCTTCACGAAATGAGCCTTTTACTGTTGGTCTCGGCATGCTTTTTTGAATGAAACTGGGTGGAAAGGGGTTACAGAGCACACAGACTCACAGGAGAGAGCGAGAAGGATTTGCTTTCAGCCGTGATAGAGACATCACAGACGTTCAGCTTTTCACCTGCTCGCTAATCCCTGTGTTAAAAGGCAGACTTTCTTCTGACCGTGCCGATTTGGCTTCATCATCACTACAACTCAGAAAGCTGCTTAGTGTGCCTCAGGGTTTCAATTTCTTAAGTCTCTCGCTTAAAAACAAAAGCCCGACCCTAGCCATCACTGGATATTTAGTGTCCAGACGGGAGCAATTAAAGTGTGTGTACATATTTGAAGTGCCTCGGTCATCACCACTAAATAGTCACAGCTTCGTAGATGCGCAAACCTCAGCCTGTGCCAAGCCGGCTAGCATCCGAGTCCGGCCTACTGTCACTGGCTGTGTTAGGCCCAGTATGTAGATGTTTTTCATGCATATTTCCCTTTGATTCAGATCAGAGAGGCACAGAGGAGAAACAGCGAACAGAAAAAGCTAAATGTGGTAGCTAGCACGTTTATTTATGAGCCCCCGATGAGAAGATTCAGATTTCACAGCAGCCCAAATCAAATTCTTCCCAAATCCTATTGGCTAAATAAGGCCTATTCTGGTCACACGCACAGTCCATTTGCGCTGTTAACTGTTAATCAGTCATAATGCCCTGCCTCGCCCCGCCACACTCGCGGTGTGTTTAGACTTCAGGAGCTAACTTTAAACTGTGCTAAAGCACAGGCAGTATGTTACCGTCTCTGTAAGTGACCCTCGTTCAGAGGCCGCGTTGGGAGACTGGATCCAGCCGTGTAGATTTAACCTGGGCTTTTGCCCTTACTCTGCACGTAGTGCTGGTGCAGTGCTTTATATGGGCACCTTGCTTCTTCTAAAGTAATAGCCAAAAAAAAAAACCCACACACACACACACACACTTCACACACTTCACACACAACTTCATGTAGTAACAAGTGGTTCAACTGGTTTTAGCCAAGTCAAATGAAGTCTTTGATTAATGCTTTAAGCCCTAGGGGTCCGTGCATGGGCCAACTCCCCCTTATAACGACATTGCTAATGTATTCGTTTAAAACAGTGGATAATAAGCCTTAAGGTTAACACTGGATATTAAGCATTAACCATTAAGAGTCCATATCATGGAAACCCTTAAAGAGTCCATAAATAGACAATCAGCTGCAAAAAATCCAGTGTGAATTCATTGTATTTATGATGACAAAAGTATTGGGACACCTGCTCATTGTTTCTTAAAAAAGAGCAGTTCATCCTGCCCTTGTGGGAGTAACTGTCTCTACTGTCCAGTGAAGGCTTTCTACTATATTTTGGAGCATTGCTGCGAGGGTTTGATTGCATTCAGTGTCAAGAGCATTGAAGAGATCTGGTTGGAGCTCCAGAAAACACAGTTCCACTGCTCCACAGCTCAATGCTGGAGGCTTTATACCACTCTAGTACACGTCTGGCATTAGGCATGGTCCCAGTGGGTTCATGTTTATTTGCTGCACATTGTATTGTCCTTATTGTATTGGCAATTCTTCTCTACAGGGACTAGACAAACTGTGTGTGTGTGTGTGCACCCAGCAATAGGTGCAACTTAAAGTAGCTGAATGCATTCATTAGAAGGGGTGTCCACAGACATTTGGACAGTTTACAGCAGTAAGTAGGATTTGGGCTTAACATTAAGCATAATAATAGCTACATCGATCAATTGATTGATAAATAAAGCGCTAGACAGACAGATGCCAAAAATAATCTGTGAGAAATAAAATTACAAATAAAACACAAGTGACATTTTCCATCAAACCAACCCTCCCACACACCCCAGCCCTGGTGTGTGGGTTTGGGTCTGGAGCGAGCGCTACGTCAGCTAGAGCTCCACTCATCAGTGCGTTACTGTAAGATACTCCAGGAGCCAGACACACACACACACGAACACACACACACACAATCCAGAAATACACCCTTCTCTCATACAAACAGACCCAACCTGATACACTATCACTCTACAGGGCTGAACACACTGCTGCTCTGCCCAGCCAGAGAAAACACACCGTTACTCAATGCGCCAGACCTGTGTGTGTTTGTAGGTGTGTGTGTGTGTGTGTGTGTGTGTGTGTGTGTGTGTCTGTGTGTCTGTGTGTCTGTGTGGGTGTGAGCAGACTCCCTCCGAGTCAGACCTCTCCTCAGTATGTGCTGACCAAGACATGAGCCTGTACTCATCAGGAGAAAGAAAAATAGCACCTCGCCAGCCTCAGGAGGGTGTGTGTACGCTTGTGTGTGTGTGTGTGTGTGTGTGTGTGTGTCACCTATGGTCGTCCTAGAAAAATGCCACCGTTTAAGGTTAATACAAACCCTGTGTGTATCTGTCGGTGTAAGTGTGTGTGTGTTTCTAAGCCAAGGCTGTTCTACAATAACAGGAGTTAAGGAGTTTAGGTAAGCACAGAGTCCTTTTATTCTCCATAGTGGGGTACAAAATCATACTCTCTGTGAGTGTGTGTGTGTGTGTGTGCATTTTAGACCACTTTACATTCCTTGTATTGTGACTAATGTAAACTCTCTATGTGGCAAGGCACAATCTCGCAGACACACACGCATGCACAGGCACACACACAGAGGCCGCAGTGTGCGAGGGGAGCGTGTGTTTTCTTTAGAGAGATAAGTGTGTTTGTGTTAGCTCAGCGAAAGACGTGTTTCAGAGCGGCAGGACAGAGATAGCAAACGTGCGAGAGAAAGACTAAGAGCGAGAGAGAGAGAGAGAGAGAGAGAGAGAATGAAGTAATGAGAAGAAGCGTTTACATGAAGTCGGGCCGTGTAAACCTGCGTTAGACAAATACAAGTAAATAATTCCATTTTTATTCAGTGCAGGCCCAATTATCACCTTGTTCCTCTCAGCTCAGAGCTCTGAAGCAGACCACAGAAAGCATTTCCATGTCTAACAGCGTGTCTCACGAAGAATGGCGACAAACACTTCTTATCGTTGTACTCTGTTTACAGCACTTTCCAGTTCTCTCCTCTTAAACCTCCCAGCTGTTTGTTCTGCCTTCACCGAGCCTGATCAGTTTCACCGATGCTCTTTCTGCTTTCTGTTGTGTTTCAGGTGGACCAGGGGACCCGTGTGAGTGTGTCTGTCTGCGTGTGTGTGAGTGTGTCTGTGTGTGTTGACACCATGCTGCGTGGGTGCTTGGTGAATGTGTGATTGTGGTTGCTGTGGTGAGGTCCCTGGGCCACGCCCCCAGGCCGGGATGATCGCGCTCTGCCTCCTCCTCTACCTCTCCTCCGTCATCCCACCATCCGTACTCAGCGCCCGCCTGCCCCCGGCAGAGCCTACAGGTCAGAACACACACACACACACACATATATCTCTATCTTTCTCTCTCACTGTCTCTCTCTTTCCCTCTGTCTGTGTATCTGCTTCTCCAAAGATGACTTACTACATCCGCTGGCCCTCAAAAGTTTGGGGACGCCTAGCTTTTCTACATTTGCCCAGGCTCGTGGGTTCAGTCCTCACTCAACTCTGTGTGGAGTTTGGTGTGTTTTCCCTGTGTCTGTGCGGCGTGGCTTTTCCTCCGGGTACTCCGGTTCCTTTCCACCTCCCATAAACACACATGGTGAGTGGACTGGTCATGCTAGTGTGTGGTACCCTGTGATGGACTGTGACCCAGTCCAGGAGGTATTCCTGCCCTGCACCCGATGATTCAGGGTTGGCTCGGGACCCATTGCGACTCTGACCAGATAGAAAAGGATAAGAAGATGGATAAATGAACAGTTCCTGCTGATTTTTCAGAAGCACTTTTAAGCTGTGAATTTCCGATTCTACCACATCCAAAAGGTGTTCTATTGGATTCAGATCCGGGAACCTGGAAGGCCACTGAAGAACTCCTGAAACCGGTTTGAGATGACTTTTACTTTGTGATAAGGGGCATCATCATGCTGGAAATAGCCGTTAGAAGATTCGGCCATGAAGGGATGAACATAATCAGCAGCCGTACTCAAATCGGCTGTGGCATTCAAGTGATGATTAATTGGTCTTAACAGACCCAAAGTGTACCAGGAATACAGTCCCCTGGACTGATGACTTAAGGCAGGCCAGGTGGGGTCCATGAATTCATAACACGGGCGCCAGCAGACATTTTTGGTGAGCCTGTGCCCACTGCAGCCTCTGCTTTTTGTTCTTGGCTGGCAGAAGTGGGACTCGACTTGGTCTTCTGCTGTTGAAGCCCAACGGTGTCAGGGTTGGACGTGTTGTGCATTCTGAGATGCTTTTTTTTGGTTATCTGAGGTACCGTAGCCTTTCTGTCAGCTCCAATCTGTCTGATCATTTTTGTTGACCTTCCTTATCAACGAGACGTTCCAGTCTTGGACAGATCTGCCACTCACTGGCAGCCACAATCACTGAGGGTTGACATGAACATTACCTGAAGCTGTATGATTTTATACAGTGTACTGATGCCACATGATTGGCTGATTAGATTTCTGTTATGGCATCCAATTTTTCTTGCCTCTTACATTTGAAATAAGCATAAGATGATGGCGAGTTGATTGTATGAAAGGCAGTTCCCTCATTTTTTGGCACGCCAGTATCTGTGTATTACTGTCAGTGAAAGTGTCGATGAAAGTGTGGAAAATAAAAAAGTGGGGTCTCTGCTGGTCATATTTTAGCTCCCTGTATATCAATACCAAAGTATCTGGCCATGCTTTCATCTGTAAGGTGAGCGTTTCACTTGTTTAAGGAGAAACCTCTGAAGCTCTGAGGGAATGTTGTCAATTAAGAAAGTATACTCTGGAGTTGAGTACAAGCAATGGAGTGGTGTGTGTAGTGTAGTGTGTGAGTGGGAGTGGATGAAGAGCAGAGCCAGCAGTCTAAGCACTTTCAGTGAGAGCTTGTAGTCATTATTGTGTGAGCACAGTCTGAGCTAGTGATTTATTACACAATCCGGAGCCTGACGGATTGGGCTCTGCCGAGTGGATTACATGACAGATAGGGGCGTGAGTGTGCGCATTATGTGTGTGTGGGTTGTGACGGGCTCATGTCATGGCTACACTCAGGGCACGTAATACTGCATTGATATTCACACCGAATACCATTCAACTATTGAGTCTTTAAGATACCATCTTCAGATGCCTCAGCTGCTAATTTCGCATTAGGCTGACTTCAATGTGCAGACTTTAAATGTTTGGCTTCCGTCTGTCCCTGGCTGTCGGTTCTAGCATTCAGTGCTGAAACTGTGTGATTTTCTCTCTGTAGACTTGCTGAGCTGGGGCCGCCTCCTCTCTGAATTCCCCGCTCGTGGATTTGATTAAGACAGAAGTTGCTGAAATTTGTTTGGTTAAGATTCTTCTGCTGGATGAATTCCACCCTCTGTCTTTGAGGCCTTTCAACATTACAGCCTATAAAAATTTAAATGGGAAAGGAGTGTCATGCTTATGCTTTGCTGGCTCAACTCAACTGTGTTTGGGGTGGGTGTGTTTGTGTGAGATCACTGCTGTGTGTGTGTGTGTGTGTGTGTGTGTGTTCACTGTTGTATGTGGTTAGATGGGGTGTGTTCGCCTCATTAATGCTCTTTGAAATCTCGCTGCAGGTCAGCCAATGAATTATAGATGCACACAGTGACTTTCTGAGCATCATCTAGAGCCACCTGTTCATACACACACACACACACACACATCTGTACTTTTTAAACCTAGTCAGGACGTGGAATGTCCTGTATGTTCTGTGTATGTACTACAGAACCTGTACATAAATACAGTGCATATCGAGAATTATGTCAGTGCTTAAAACGAACACTGACTAGCTGCATGCTTCATTACAAACAGTGTAATTAGTCTGGTTTAACTGGATCTTTCTCAATATAAACTACTGTCCTCGGTATGGGAGAGTATTTAAATAGTGACTACTGGTAATCTGTGGCTAGTGATGCATGAACTAAAAATGTAGAAATATTTATTCTAAATTTTATAGATAAGAGTTTATCATATCGTCCACTCTGATGTGATGGTGACAATGTGTGACCTATATGTAACACAAATTGTTTGACCCTAAATCTAAGCCTGACTGTAACTGCAGATTTTGTAAAAGAGCATTTTGTGAAGTCAGGAATCAAGGTGTTTACATATATAAATATATATATATATATTGGTATTGTAAGCAATCTGTATATATGCAGCAAAGCATATATACCAATTGCTTACAGTATCAGTATCGCGCTACATATCATATCGTTAGGTCCTTACAAATACACAGCCCTAATCCTTCACCATTTCTCTTCTCTGGTTCCCAAAAAGTATGAGAACAAACACTTTGCTGTAAATGTCCTTCAGGGAAACTGTGATTGAAACTCAAACTCCCATCAGCCCACCTGACAGCAACCTACACAACCTGCTCAACATGCTGCGAAGCCTCCTCTGCAATCTTCGCCTCCCACACCGCTCACACGTCTATCACACACTCCATAAGAGCTGAGTGTGTGTGCGTGTGTGTGTGTGTGTGTGTGTGAGGCTGGCTGACTGTAAAATCTCTGGAGGGAAAGTTATATGTCTCTGTTATCAGTCGGCTCCATAACCATGCAGGCCTTTCTTCTGTGATTCTGCTTTTGGACACCAGAACATAACAAAAATATTTGTTGTATTTCATAAGAGCTGTCTGAGAGTGTGTTTATGTGTGTGTGTGTGTGTTCTTGATTTCCCTCAGCTCTCTTATATTGCTGCTGGCAGTCATGAACAGATGGCCCGTTATGTGCTGTAAGAAATCCAACACACACACACACACAGGCACCCCTCCTTAGCCACCCATGAAACGACCCTGCGCCCTGCCATCCCCCACTGCACCTCAGAACACACACTCACCGATACACACCAGGAGTCACGGAGCTGGAGAGCTGGGACAGTGGGTTTTAGTAGCGGAGCAGCAGTCACATATATATGTGCTCATGAACTTCATCTGATTGCTATAATGCTATATGTGTGTGTGTGTGTGTGTGTGTGTAAGTGTGTGTGCATGTTTAGCGCTCTCCTCTGCATCTCTCTCTTTCTACAGGCTGTTTCAGAAAGTTAGCCAGTGCATTAATAATGCATTATAGAGGTGTAATGAGGCTTGTACTACACAGTAACCGATTCTATTGCGCTTAGTGAGAGCGAACTCTGTGAGCACCAAGAGGCAAGAAAAAGCTAAAAGGAGACCTCCTTAATGCCTCTGTAGTTTCTCCTATGAGAGATTCAATCAAGCCAAGAAAGAGATCTCATGTCACATTTTTGTCTCCTGCTATTCTTCCTTATCAATTTTAGGAGACACGCCTGTGACAAAGTTGACCTCTAAATCACAAATACGCCTCCTGAGACGTCAAAGAGCATCATTTGAACAGTGAATTTTCTGCATATCACTGCTGTCCAATGAAAATTATGCATTTCCAGTAGCTGCTCTGTACACCATGTGAATAACTCTGGATGAACAGACCAATGGAAATGCTCTTCCAAATGACTTGGAATAAACTCTGATTTTACATTGACTTCCATTCAAAGTTCAGAACATTTTCGCCTTCTCCTCTCAAGACACTCTGTCATTTTGGAGATACAGGTTTTTATATTTGGACAGCGACGATATATAGTATGTTGCAAATGTTTTCAGCACCTGTGAAAGTAGCAGTGTGGATTTACTCTAATATTAGCATAAAAAATATCGAAAGTATTGTTTTTATATCTCTGTGTTCATTGAACCACCTAAAAGGTTCTCCTCATGGGTGTCTAGGACCATTAGAGTTTATTTATCTAGAGTTATCTTCAACACGTGGCTTGGTAAATCAGTGCTTAATGATGTTATATCAGATGAGCTGGTTATGGAATTGAACAAATCCACAGTCTGGCTGAAGGCGTCCAGGAGAGTTGTTCAAACTAGCTCACAGGATCTCAACTACTTTCCTCAAAAGTCACTTGTTTTCATGTATTCATGTTTACCTGGACCTGCTCTGGTGCTTCTACAAGTTATAACGCTCTTAATACCGAGCTAATGGTTTTAAACAATGTGCTTAGGGGCCTAAAACCTCTGTACAGCATTGTATATCGATGCATGTATATGTGTGTGTGTGTGTGTGTGTGTGTGTGTGTGTGTGCGAATGAGAGAAACCATTCGTCCATGTGTGTTAGAAAAGAAGAAGATGTGTATGTGTGCATGTACATGCATGTGAGTGTGTGTGTGTGTGTGTGTGTGTGTGTGTGTGTGTGTGTGGATATCTCAGAGCAGCTGTTGCCAGTTGCTTGTGTGTGTCAGAGGCTGTAGGGAAGGGAAGGAGAGGATTAGGAGTGTTCCTGCTTGGAGAGACCCCCCTGCCCCCTTACACACACACACATACACACACATACATTCACTCTCTCCCTCTCTCTTCCTCTCTCTCTCTCTCTCTCTCTCTCTCTCTCTCCATCTTTTGCTTCGTATAGTCCTGTTTGGATTTTTGACTGTAGACCTTTGTCTGTAAAGTAGTGAACAGGTAGGCAGCTGCTGACTCACAGAGCTGAATGAAGTCTCTCTCTCTCTCTCTCAGTGTATCTCTCTCTCTCTCTCTCTCTCTCTGAGATAAAAAGAGCAGCAGAAAGAGTGTGAGGGAGTGATGTGATAACTCTGTTATGGGCGCTGCCTGGTTTCTTTGTATTGCACCGCAGGCGTGGTCCCAGCTACTAAAGCTCTCAGCAGCAGAGCAGTGTGAGTGTGTGTGTGTGTCTGTGCAAGTCTGTGCGGTTGAATGCACACTCCCCAGGGTCGGGAGGTGAAAGGGCAAAGTGTCAGCTCTGCCTAATGTCCCCTTCCACTGATATGCAAATGACCAACTACTGACCTATTGATCGTGGTCTAATAAGAGATGTCTTACTCTGCAGAACGGAGCGGGATGCTCGCGCCTCGTCATTGTTGTCTGAAAACCTTGTAACTTGTTGATGCTGTTGTTTTTCACTCTGTTTGAATCACCAGCTGTCCTTTATGCTGTGTGAAAAGCAAGCCTTTCAGATTTCTTTCAGTTCAAAGTTGCTAAGGACATTTATTTCTATCAAGTCTTCGTTATTGAAATGTTTTGTGTGACAATGTGATATCATGATATGTAAAACCTGTAATATGTGAAGCCTATCACAGAATATCATGATATGTAAAACCTGTAATATGTGAAGCCTATCACAGAATTTTGGCAACACACCACAGGAGTGCCAGATTGAATGAAAACGACTAAACATGCTGACACTATAGCCCGAGGATCGTGAGTCTGAATTCTGGGTCATGCTGCTTCGCCATCAGCAGCCGTGGCCTGAGAGAGTTGGCTGATGTGGGATTCTGCGTTTTTCTCCGAGGAGGCATATGCTTGTCCTCACTCTGCTAGTTTTAAGGGGATTTGCCAATGATAGGGGGAGCCCTAGCTTTGTGAATCCCGATATCACAAATTTTGCAGCCAGTGACACATCATTTCAGAGTATGATGTAATGAAGTAATGCAGCCGTGTTTGAATGGAGATGGTAAAGCATCAGCTGAAAGCTATAGGCAGTGGTGCAGATGTCAGCCCTGTCACGGGGGGCTAGGGTCAAATCCATACTGTGTGGTCCCTGACTGATAACACTGCCTGATTACACAGATGTGAATATCATTGGGAACACCAAAGATCAATAATGTCAATCCACTTTTGGGCTTTTGCAGCTCTTTAAGCTGCACTGCATACAGAAATAACCCTTAGAGCACCACCCATAGAGTTTTTACTGTTGTTCGCTCTACAGTGTAAACCTCATTATGTCACTACTGCATTAATTACATAGCTATATTATTAATCACTTGCAGTTCATATTCTCTAGTGGTTCGAGTTAACACACTCCATTTGCACTGATCAGCCGTAACATTAGCACCGCTGACAGGTGAAGTCAATAACATTGATCATCTCGTTACAATAGGGTGGAATCTACATATTAGACAGCAAGCGAACAGTCAGTTCTCAAAGGTGCTGCAAAGGTCAGTACCTACCAAATCGTGCTCCGAGGAATGACAGCTGGCAAACCGGCAAACAGGGTCATTGGCGCTCAGGACTTTCCATTAGATTTAGAAACATTGCTGTGAGGATTTGGTTGCATTCTGACACAGGGGTGTTAGTAAAGGTCAGATACTGAAGTTGGATGATTAGTTCATCTCAGAGGTATTGATGGAGCTCCATTACTCCAGAGAGCACAGTTCCGCTACTTCACAGCTCAGTGCTGGGGCAGGTTTCTAACCTTCGAGCCCATGCTTGGCATTGGGCATGGTGATGTAAGGCACATGTGCCACTGCTCCAAAGCATCTCATTTTCTGGTGGGTACAGGTGTCTTCTCCATCTCCTATTTTTCCCAAACCAAGTCAGTATATAGCAAATATGAAACGTACATGTCTCCCCTTCTGCGCACGCAGAAGGGGAGTGGGCTGAACATTTTGATGCTGCTTGTTGTGTGAAATGAAGTAAGAGCTTATGAGTTTCTGGAAGGCTGAGCAGGACTGTAGGGTGTGACCCAGAGTGGAGAATGAACCCCTACTAATTAGAGAAAAAAAAAAAGGACAGTGCTGTGTTCAACATATGAGCACGTTTGATGTGGTTTCAATTGTTTATTCCGTACAGTTTATGAGGGCTTGAAACTAGGCCATTTTGTCTGTGGAATGACAATTAAGACAGCCTAATTCTTGTTTAGTGCGTGTGACAGCGAGCAAGAGACAGAGGGTAAAGAAGAGAGAGAGAGAGAGTGAAGGACTTTCAAGTGGAGAACCAAGTTGTGTATATGTGTGTATGTGTGTGTGCGTTTGTATGAGAGCGAGAAAGAGAGTAAAAGAGGTGAATTCCTTCACTTGTAGACAAGGTGTGTGTGTGTGTGTGGGGGGGGGGGGGGGGGTGTATTTTTAAAGGTTTTGGCAGAGCATGGGGCTGGGAGGTTGAATGCTGTAGCTTCCGTTACTAATTAGTGCAGTGAGGCGGGATTGTGTGTGTGTGTGTGTGTGTGTGTATAGGGGTCTTTGGATGCTGCAACCGTCTTAAACTTTCCTCGGGGGTATGCTGCACTGCACGCTCTTACTTACTCATACACACACACACACACGCCTCAACAGGGAAGAAGAAAAGAGGCAACAAGCCGAAAAGCTCTCCTCTCCCACCTCCCATTCACTCTGAACCCCGATCACTCATCTCCCCCTCTCTCTTTATCCCTGTTCTCTCTCTCTCGCTTGCTCTCTCTCTCCTTCACCCCTGGATCCTTTTCACAGCAGCCACACACACTCAGGACCTCATCCACAGGTGTTTACACCCACCATCCGAGAGCACACACAAACGTCTCCCTAACACCCCATTATCACACACACACACACATATACACACACACACACACACACACATAGACACAAGCTTTTTTATTGTGTGTAGTGGAACACCGTTCGTGTTGTAATGTGTTAAATATGTGTTAAAGGTGGCACACAGGGTGGTGTCCCATAGGGGTCACACTGATGCGTGAGGAAGTGACGCGCTGCGTGTTGTTTTTAACACTGTGTATCTGTTTTGGTACAACACACACTTGCATAGTTGTTAATCATGTAACTCTTGTAAATCATGCAAAACAGTGGTTGAGTGAGGAGAATGGAACACACATGACTTCAAATCAGGGTGTGTGTGTGTGTGTGTGTTCAGTTGTGTTTTCTGTACTTTGAAGGTCGTGTGACAGTAGGGGTCGACAGCTAATGTGATCATGCCAAATGGTTGGTGACAGCAGGAAACAGGAGAAAAAGAGCGGAATGGTGGGGGGGAATTCTGAAGCCTACCATTGCAAAAGCCAGCATCAAAGACTGCACTATAGAGATTTTCCAAAATATTCAGTTATTCCTGAATTTTTATGTTTGGGTAATAACACACGCAGACACACCTGTGTGTTCTCTTATAATAATGATAATAATTCATAATCATCTGTTAGCTGGTACTGAATTAATGAAACATTACGCGCTCAGGTATTCAGAGTTATTTGGCATTATTGAACATATTCATTTACTTATAAGCTCTTCTTCTTATTTCATAATTAACCAATCAAGACAGGCTCAGAGTGGCTCAATGGTCTAATACGCTACTGCTGCCATGGCCTGGGTGTTGCAGGTTTCGAATCCCGAGCCATGCTGCTTTGCCATCAGTGGAGTCTGAGAGAGCCGGGGATCTAACGCTTTCTTCTGAGCTCCCCGGCAATGCGGCAATGGCAAAAAGAGGCAGTGGCTGGCTTTGCAAGTTTTGGGAGAGACGTGTGAAGTCCTTACCAGTGCTAGTGCTGTGAGAAGGGTAGAAGGGAGGAAAAGGGTGTGATAATTGGCAGTACCAAATTATGAAAGGAAAAAAGGGAAGAATCTGACAAACAAATCAGTAAACAAAAAAATAACAATAGTAATAATTCATATATCAGTGACCATTATTTATCATGCATCTCTAATCATTAGCTTATTCTCAGTCATATCAGAATATTAAGTCCACCTACTTAATAGTAGGAATAACTACCCTTATTTCATATGACAGTAGCGAGAAGTTGTGGCACGTTAATTTGCTGGAGTCGCTGTTCCCCACTGGCATCGTGGCCCGTGGGGCACCACTGTTATGTCGTCGGGAAGTCCATTCTCTATACACCTTCACTACGGCAGCTCTAGAACATCCCACAAAGTCAGCGATTCTCTGTCTGATCCGCTCGTACCAGCACGCCACACTAACACACCACCACCATGTCAGTGCCACTGCAGTGCTGAGAATGACCCACCACCCAAGGAACACCTGCTCTGTGGTGGTCCTGTGAGGTCCTGACCGTTGAAGAACAGGGTGAAAGGAGGCTAACAGAGTATGCAGAGAAACAGATGGACTACAGTCTGTAATTATAGAACTACAAAGCTCTCCTATGTGGTAAGTGGCGCTGATATAATGGGCATAATGGAAGTCTATTCCAAACCAGGGGTGGTCCTAATATTCTGATATGACTGTGTAAAATGATACGTCATAGCATTTGTAATAAAGCTCCAGCAATGTCTTCCACAAAGCAGCTGACTGTAAATCACGACTCCAACCCCCTGCTTAGGCCGTGCATAGCACAGTAACATTTCATCATTCACTGATCAAAGAAACACTGTCCTAACTGTGTGTGTGTGTGCATGTGTGTGTGTGTACTTGTTCCGAGGCCGAGGAGGAAGGCTTGTGCTAAGACTTCATAAACGGCTGAAGCGTGGCTGAGCTACAGCCCCCCTGAGGTTCCTATATCAACGCTGTAAAAACACACGACACACACTGGCCCTTTTCTCCACTACACACACCCCTCCACAGACTAAGCGCAAACTCACAGGAGCCCTTTATGATATTTATTTATTATCCTCCTCTCCATATTAGGGGGAGCTTCAGTCCACGGACATCCACACACACACACACGTACTTGCTAACACAACCACACATTCTTTCAATGAACCACGTACCAAGGACGCACTATTACAAGTAGACAAGGACGTGCTGATGTTGTTTAATGAATGAATGG